>NW_007727155.1:42406-43508 GCF_000696425.1 Galeopterus variegatus | reverse complement strand
ATTAGTTTTGTGCTGGAGAAAGTAGACACCTTCTCCTGCTTTGTGTTTCCTTAAAAAAAAATTATAGTACATTATTTATGTCAGATGGACGTGAGGATTCCAAATTGTCATCTTTCATTTAAAACAACATGAGACAAAAATAAGAGGTCTTCTTCAGCGTCATCAGAATTTTTTCAGCTATTGTTTCCTGTAAATAAAAACAAAAAAAAACCTGTAGTGCAAGAGCATCAGCTACAATAATTTGTGCAAAAGGACACAAATAGGCCAGGAATTGGCTTGCCTAATAGACTTCAACTTGAATTAGATGTATGACAGATGAGTCGAATCAGGATGTTATGCAGCAAAGAGAATTGCAGCATCAGATGGAGCAATAAAGGTGCAGAAATTGAGCAGAAACACATGTTCTGCAGATATAAGCTGTTAGGAAGGAGTCTGTATCTTGTTGATGCTGTCTATATGAAATCCAATATTATCCCTGGGAAAGGAAACAAGGCCACTAACTGTCAGATGGCAAGGTATATCACACTTCATCAAGTCCCCTTGGTAACTTGACACATGCGATACCACTCAGGAAGGCAAGAGAAACTGTAGCTTCACATTTCCTCATGTGGTGCATATTGGAAGAGATGCCAGCCTGAGTGTGCAGGCCGCAGTGTGTGTGGCCATGCAGTATGGGGCAGGCCATTGGCACACCATGCTATATCTTTCCAAAAGACATATGCAACAACTAATAAAAACAGTAGAGCCATGCCGAACTCCGGGGCCCCTGCCCACAACCGTGAGATGGCTCTGGCAGAGGACTGGGTCACAAATGTAGCATTTTATCCTCACCGCCTTGAGTCATCTTTGTGGCACAGTCCAGCAGGGACGGCACCTTCCCTTCTCCCTGAGGGTGACCAGTGATGCCAGGTGGGGCTATTTGATTTACAGATTCCTAGATGTTCTCATATAGATGAGGTTTTGATTGTAACAAATTAGATTGATAAACCATTTTTTGCCTACCTTATGAGCAAAAATTCAAAAGTTTGACGATATTCTATGTTGATGAGGCTGTGGGGAAACAGGCATTGGCAAGCATTGCTGGTGGGGCTGAAGAAGCACC
>NW_007727155.1:40403-41773 GCF_000696425.1 Galeopterus variegatus | reverse complement strand
AACAAGCACCAGGATTGATTCTGTTCAGATAATAATTCCTATCAAACTTCATGAAAGGCCCTGGGGAGGAAAGTCACACCTTTGTTTCAATTTCAGAAGGAAAGTTGCTGAGCAGGAGATGGGGTGACCTACCCACATCGGAGCCTATGTGATCTAGAGAGGACGTGATGGGAAGGATGGGTGGTGGGCAGAGCCTTCTCTCTGTTCCATCCCGTTGTCTTCTTGACACAGAGATGAGGGCTTTCCCTCTCTATGGCTCCTGGGGTGAAATTCTAATAGTAGAGGGACAGAAAGCAGCTCAAACATTAAACCACAGATGGCCTGTCATTTTCCTTGAAGGGCTGGAATTTTTCAGTCCATGCTGGGGAAGTGAGGAGGTCAAGTCCCTTGCTCTGCCAGCAACTCGCCATCATGGGGTTTTACTGAATGAAGGCGAACTCTGAACATGTGATCACAAATCAAAGGGCAGCTGAGCGGCTGGGCCCCACCTGTGGTTCTCCCCTCAGCATCTTATGTGGCAGTCGTGATTCTAGATGTTTCTGTCTCTCACTAAGACTGTGAGCTCCTCTGGGAAGACAGCTGTACCTTGTTCAGCCTGGAATCCTCTGTGCCCAGCGCAGTGCCAGTGGGGTGCAGACGCTCAGTGCATGGGTGAGCATATGTCCTGCTCTAAATGGGGTTAACCCAACCTGTGCCTGTTTACCACCTTAGTAACTAATAGCAGCCCCTTCACTCTCCAAAGTGACCCAGTTGAACAACAAATTATTTTGTCAAGCTATCAATAAGTCACAGAACTACACTCTAGCTAACGTAAACAGAAGAAATTCATTACAAGGATACTGAGTGGCTTTATCAAGAAGGGGATTTCTTGCCTCATGTGACTGAGAAGTCAGTCAAAAGTTTGCCTAGGATGGTCCTGATTTATGCCTGTTAATAATTATAATAATAATCAATAGCACTCCCATTTATTTCCACAAGTGTCTTGGGTTAGACAGTAAGTTACATGGTTGTTTTAGTCAGGCGTCAGCTCAAGCTAGATTCCAGACTCAGATGAGGTCATCAGGACATCTGGGTACTGATGGGGGGACATGGCCCTGGTGCCTACATCCTCACATCCACTGGGATTCTCAAAGGGAGAAGGGGCTTGTTTTCTAGTAGCTCCGACAAAAGACCTGGGATCGATTCTGATTGGATCACCTTTGGCTAGATCCATGGCTTATCCAAACTGAATCATTGGGAAGAATGGAACCTCAGAGACGCTTGGATCAGAAAGATCTGGGTAGAGAGGCAGGAAGCCCACTCTCCTGGGTATGCTCTGGAATATCTATAGTTTTTTTCTAGGACTGAACAGGCTGTGATGTGTCTTGACA
>NW_007727155.1:38165-39453 GCF_000696425.1 Galeopterus variegatus | reverse complement strand
AAATCTAGCTAATTAACAAATGCATTACCTCATGTAGTTATCATTTTTGGAGTAAGAACATATAACATCCACTGTACATTTTTCAAAAATATAATATAGTGTCACTAACTATAGTCACCTTGCTATATAATAGATCTCCTGAAATTTATTCCTCCTATTTAACTGTGATTTTGTATCCCTTGACCAACAGCTCATCATCCCCCTGTCCCTGCAACCACCACAGCCTCTGGTAACCACCCTTACACTGTCTACCTCTATGAGATCAACTGTTTTATATTCCACATACGAGTGAGATCATGTGGTATTTGTCTTTCTGTGCCTGGCTTATTTCACTAAATGTCCAGCTTCATCTCTGTTGTCAGAAGTGACAGGATTTTATTCTTTTTTTTTTTTTTATGGCTGAATAGAAATTCATTGTGTACATATACCACATTTTCTTTATACATTTATCTGTTGATGGACATTTGAGTTGATTCCATATCTTGGCTATTGTGAATAGTGCTGCAGTAATAGCAGTGCAGGTAAGGTATCTCTTCCACATAACTGACTTCATTTCCTTTGGATATATATACCCAGTAGTGGGATTGCGCTAATGATTCTTAAAGTTCCTTCCAGTTCTCTATTTCATGATTCTACAATGCCCCTTGACAAATGCACACATCTGAAGGTTATCTGAGGGCTTACTGATATCAATCTTAGAGAAATAACAATGAAATCTTCAGGGTTTAGCACAGATGTCAATAGGTATCCCAGCAGGGACAGCAAAGAAAAACATATACTGTATATGAGAAATTTCGATGGTCAGGAAATTACTTCTGGGATGAACTCTCTAGCTACTAACTTCAAGGGAGGATTTGTTAGAATGGGGAAATGAAAATAATACATTATAATTTGATGTTTCCTATGCAAATGGAAAAGTAGCAGAAATATTTGCCACCTCAGTTCAGGAAAGAGCCCACCTGAAAAGAGGAGAAATACACACAGTCATATCAGGAGGTGGTGTGTTATGGGCAGTTGAAAAATAGGGATAAAATTTCTTCAGGCTTTCTTTGGCTACATGTTAGAGACCCTTACACATCCCCACCCTCCCCCCACCCCCCACAAAAACAACTCGGAGGCTTATTTTTCTGCATGGTAAACAAGTCTAGAGATAGGCAGTCCAGGGATGGTACAATGGCTCTACAATAACATCAGGATCACAGGCTCCTTCTGTCTCTCTACTCCTCCATCTTTAGTGTGAGCTCTGTCCTCATGATCTCAACATGGCTGCCAGAGCTCAAGCCAACAC
>NW_007727155.1:29767-36455 GCF_000696425.1 Galeopterus variegatus | reverse complement strand
TAGGCAACTAGGAGTCTCTGACACAACCTAATTGTGTCTCTGCACACAGTTTCCCTAAGATTAGACAGAGCTTTCAACTTCTCCCTTCCCGGTTCACTGTGCTCCCTCCCTCTTCCTCTTTTCTTTTTCATTTAATCTCCCATCTCCCATTAAAAGAAAACAAGCAGCAGCAGCAGATGTCCCTGTCTTACTCCTCCTACTCCTTCTTTCTCCCCTGTGTGGATTAAATGGGATCTGGGTTACACAGATCCATGGTCTCATCCTCACAAGACACAGAAGAACAATCATAAACACTGCAGAAGAACTTGGAGCTTCAGAGCTCTGCAGAGGAAACCCCGCATTATAAATCAAACACCTCATTTTTCCCAAAATTTCATTTTTCAAAATGTTCGACATGTGACTACTTTAAAGATATATTTAGTTACATAAATACACATTTTTAAACAAAGAAAAAAAGAAACAAAGTAACAAAGAAACAAAGAAAGAGACAACAAACACAATATGTTGAACTTCTAGAAGGAGAAAACAGAACTGTGGTTATTAGAGGGAGGAAAGGGGGAGGGGGAAGGGGGTTAGGGAGAAATTGGTTAATGGATACAAAGAATGCATACATTTTATAATGACAAATACACCTACTATCCCGATTTGATCAACACACATTGTACACAAATACTGATAGTCAACTCTGTACCCCACAAATATGTATAATTAATTGTTTCAACAAAAATTTTTTTTAAAATAAACGTAACTCTTCTTTTTTTTTTAAATGTGCATTTTTAGTCACCTGATTGAATCAAACACCCAAATGAACTATGCTAATTGGCTGGAATGCCAATCACAGAATCAAAGCTAAATGTTAAATTTATTTCCTAAAAAACCAAAAATGGAAACCAGAAAGGATCCAGCTCACTAAAAAATTGAATATGTGCATTTCTTTAAAGATTCAATTTTAACAAAAGAAGATCATTTAAATATGTTTGAAAGTGCTCCTGTTCCAAATATATTTCTGAGTTCAGAAGCACTGAAGGTTTATTTAAATCAAATAAACCTTAAAATTTAAGCCACAAATAATTGACAGTATTTTAAAAATGAAGACCTACGTGAGAAGATGCCTGAGGCTGAGATGTAAATGCCATGACAACCCAGCTGTCCAGCCTGCATTTACCCACATCTTGGGATATGCAGACAACTCGATGAGTTTGGAGACTGAGCCAGATGAACCTGATCATGGACCAGCTGGGCCATGATCGGTCTCTGTGCAGTAACAGGATGCACCACAACTCCAAGCAGTGGACAACTGGGAATGCGGTGATGGGTGGGGGGGGTTGTTTTGGAGAGTGGGATGTGAATATTAGGATCTGGTGTAGCAGAGATTGGCCAAACGGCCTAAGGAATAAAGTCTGGACACAGTAGTTTCCAGTGAATATCGTGAAGCCTCTAATGGAGACCCACAGTTCATCCCATGAATGACGGAGACATTACATCCTGGAACTATTAAGTACTATGGATGATAGAATGATGGATAGATTAAGAATGGATAGATAGATTTATGGATGGGTGAATGGATGGATAGATAGACGATACATAGATAGATGGATAAATAGATCATAGGTAGATGGACAAATAGATGATAGATAGGTAGATAGATGACAGATGGACATATAGATTACAGATAGATGGATGATAGGATGAATGGATAGATAGGTAAATGATAGATACATAGGTGATAGATGACAGATGGATGGATAGGTAGATGGATAGATAAATAGGTAAATGATAGATAGATAGGTCATTGACAATAGATGGATAGATAGGTGATAGACAGCTAGCTAGGTAGACAGGTAAGTGCAGCTCTTCTGCCTTGCTCTATGCCTGGTGCGTGGAGGATTCAATAAAGATTACTGAAGGAATGGACAGATGGATGAGGATGTGTTGTATCTTTCCTCTTCTACAAAAGCAGGATAGTCAGATGGGGAGACTCAGGCTCTGGAATCAGACAATCTGTGTTAAATTTTGGCTTTAAGCATAATTTGCTGTGTGACCTTAATAACTTAGGTCACTGACTATCTCTGAGCGTCATAGTTCTCATGGATGTGATGATGAGTGCGTCTTCATCATTTTCTTCATCATCATCATCATCATCATCAGGTTGTGAGAATGAACAGGGCCCTGCGTAGAAGTTGCTTAGCAGAGCACCAGGCGCCTAGAACTAGTTCACCTGATGAAGTTTACTATTAGTTTGAACCATACAAAACCGTCAATATACTTATGCTAATACGATTATTTTTAAGATCCTTAAGGGGAAGGAAAATAGCATTACTACTAATTTTAATAATAATGGTAACACATGTTGAGCGATAAATGTGTTAGGAACTCTTTCCTCTAATCACCTCCACTTTAAACCCATTTATCTCATAATAGCCTTGGTAGTGGGGGCTGTTATCATACCCATTTTACAGATGAGGAAATCAAGGAGTAGAAAGGTGAAGTCACTTGTCCAGGTCACATGGCTGGGAAGTGGGGGAGCTGGGATTCAGACCCTGGCACCCTGGTTCCAGAGTTGTGCTCTTAGCCATGTTGCATAATGTGGAGGAGATAGGCCCATCTTATGGATGAGGAGGCTCTGGCTTTACTCAGAGGTAAAGCCACTTGCCCAGGATCTCACAGCCTTGAAGAGAAGAATCTGGGGACAGACCCCAAAAGGCTGGCTCTAGCAGGTGCTCCTCTAACCCCTGTGCTGCAGAGGGCCTGGCCCTGAAGGATCTTTGCAGATAGTTGTTAATTGGATCAACTTCATTTAAATTTGAGATCTTTTGAGGGATGGGAAGACAGAATCAATCACAGTTCCTGAGTTGTTCCCATTTGTAGGCATGGTTCAGCTGTCTGATTTAAGTCTGCCCATTAATTAACAGTTTCAAAGAGAGGGCAAGAGGACTGTGTGTTTCAGTGACCATGGATGTCTGAGAGGGACAGAAGCTCATTTCACTTTGTAAATCTTTAGTTCAGTCTCTCACTTAATTCAGGGTGGCCCTGGCCCCAGACTTAATTTTTCTGATGTGATCGCTCATAGCTGGAAGCCAGTGTCCAAATAACACTTCGGAAGTAAGAAGGGTTTGAATCCTAGAATTTTATCCTCATCTCTGTTGTCATCTGCCAACTTTCTGCTCTACTTAGAGAGTTTCTGAGGTTCTTCTCAAAGAGAAATTAACAAATGTGCACGTGTGGCCAGGAGCTACAAGGCCCACAGAGAGTCCCATTCACATCCCCTGAGTTGCAACTAACATAAAAACCCAACTCAACAATAAAGGGAAAGCGGCATGACTCTGTACTAGACATGTCTGAACCGCGTGGGTGCAGGAGATTGCAGTATTGTTCTAGTCCCTTCCCTCTGCTCTCAGTGTTTCCCTGGAGAGTGAACAGAGTAACATCCTCCTCCCAAGGACTTTGGGTAGCGGCGTGACTTGCTTTGGTGAGTGGAATATTAGTGGATGTGACATGAGAAGAGGCTTTAGACACACTTGAGCGGGATGCTTAGGTTCTTGTCCTGTCGCATAGGATGAGAAGGGCAGGCTCTGAGCATCCTATGAGCTCAGGATGGAGGCCTGTGGAGCTGAATCTGACCTGAAATTGGAAGCAGAGGTGCACCAGTTAACCCTCAGTCTTGTGAGTGAGAAAAAGACATCTGTTTTTGACAACCCACCAGGATTCTGGGGTTGTTTGTTTCAGAGCTTTGTTGGACTCCAGGTCCCTCTCTAAGGCAGTCACTAAGGCTAGGCAGAACGAATTAGGTTTCTAACTGAAGACCATCAGACTTGTGCCTGGAGCTGAGGGTAGAATCAATGCTTTCCAGTGTGGGCTGGGTTTGATCCCCAGGAAAATAAAAGGAGGGTATAATTTTATTAAAAGTCATGTGAACGAATGCTGGGAGGCAAAAACAATACTTACCTTCTATGATGAGATTATGCTTTTATTTTATAATAGAAGGATAGTTTTAATGCTCTATACCTATAATTTTGTAACCTTCTCACATCTCTTTACAGCTCGCTTATTATGGGAACAAAAGCAATCTGCGCTCATTTGATTTCTGAGGCTGTGCTTAATGATCGATTATCCAGTCTCTTGTGTAGAACATATTTTCTCTTACTTTTTCCTTCCTACTTAAAAGATTGAAATAAGATATACATCACATTGTGTATGATAGCAATTATGTAGCTCAAGTAATTCCCAAATGGTACCAGGCATCTAAGTCCCACAGGTTCCTGCCATTTCATTTGCAATATGGACCTTGAAGCAAGATCATATGTTCATACATGATTTTGAGGGGTGAGGAAGTGTGACCCTCTCATGGGACTGGAAGATGGGGGGAACCTAGGATGTTAGTAAGTGTTGGTGATGGTCTACCATGGTGGCGAATTAGTTACAGAAAGGAAAGAAAGATATTGAAAAACAACTTCAGTAATGTAATGGTTCTCTCTTTGACACTTTGGATCTCAGCAAATTACTGGGTTTCTAAGTGGAGGGATTAAAGAGAAGTATCATTTGAGGTTGGCATTTTTGCACCTCATCTCATTATAATCTTATTTTTGTCTGCATGAAGGCATTAGCATACATTTTCTGGGCTCTGAGCCAGATGAGTCATTTCCGTCACCTGTTTTCTTGTCTCCACAGTGCCCTGGTCTATGCCAGCACCAAACAGTGGTCCCAGCCAGGAACTGTTGCCGGGGTCCTAAATCTACTAAGGACAGCCCAGATACCCCTGCCACCCTTCCTGATGGAGCTCCCTTCAACAAGCACCACCAGCAGGACAATGGCGCCAAGGACACCACAGGCGCCAAGGACAATGTCCCTTGGAATCTGATAAGTAGCATTTGGTACCAAGCCCAGATCAACTCTTCATCACCCTAGAAAAGAGATAGGCTTGGGACACTTCAGTCTCCACCGAAACCCTCAGGCATGCCTTTTTAATTGCTGGGTGGGATTATTGTAACACTCTCCTGGAAGGACCCCACCTCCACCTCAAGCCATGTGAAGATTAGAGAGGTTGAAAAAGCAAAATAAAAATGTCAGATTCCCATTGGGGATTAGGAGGCACTCAATGCTAGCCAAGTTTTTCTTTTTTTCTCCCCAGGAGAAGGAGAAAAAAAGAAAATGCAACCCCAATTTTCCTACCCTCCTCGACATTCTATAAAAACATAGTTAAGAATAAAAAAGACACAATATAGCTAACAAGTGAGAAATGCTTTGCCCGAACTGTCACTTTTTTTTTCTATAAGTTTCTATGAAGCCAGCAAAGCAGAAGAATTTCTGTTCACAACTAGGGTGTGAATAAGGGCTAGTTCCAGGAAAGAGATGCCTCCTAAAATAGGGAAATAGAAGAAATGCAGTCTGCTGATTATTCACGATTTAGTCAAACTACCCCAAATTTAGCCAGATACAGAGTGGCAGGCAGCTCCTAAAAGGGCTCCCAACGATCCCAATCCCCACCTCCTGGTATTCATGTCCTGGTGGAATCTCTTTGCCTTAAGTGTGGACTGGACCTAGGGACTTGCTTCTAACAAATAGAATATAGAAAAAGTGATGGGATGTCACCTCTGAAATTAGGGAGAACAAGAGAAGTGACTTAACATCTCGTTCACACTGAACAAGTCTCCTTTGTCCTCTCACCTGCTCGCTCTGAGGAAGCCAGCTGCCATGTTGTGAGCCCCCCTTGGGATAAGGAACTGAGGAAGCCCTTTCCCAATCAGCCAGCAAAGA
The DNA here is from genome assembly GCF_000696425.1 of Galeopterus variegatus. Taxonomy (NCBI): domain Eukaryota; kingdom Metazoa; phylum Chordata; class Mammalia; order Dermoptera; family Cynocephalidae; genus Galeopterus; species Galeopterus variegatus. Next base: position 30,701 of record NW_007727155.1, on the reverse strand, counting down.
ACCAAGGCCCTCAAATCCACAGTCAACAAGGAACTGAGTCCTGCCAACAACCACTTGAATAGTTTGAAAGCAAATCCTCCAGCCCCAGGCGAGCCTCAAGTTGAGTCCACAGCCCCTGATGACACTTACATAGCAGCCCTGAGAGGCTCAGAACCAGAAGACCCAGCTAAACCACATCCAGGTTCCTGACCCACAAAACTGTGAGATAGTAAATGTGCGCTGCTTTAAACCCCTAAAATTTGGGGTTTGCTATATAGCAAGAGATAATACACATGGCTAAATTTAGGGGGCATATGGCCCCGACCAGGACAATGAAATGTGACTGAATTTTCCTGTTGAAAATTTTTTGACAGTTTTAAAATCAAATGATCCCAGCTTAGACTAAAGCAGCCATTCTCAAAATTTTTAGGTGTGAAGACTTTCTTCAAAAGAAACCTTATAGAAAAACTCAGTTTGTTGAACAGACCACAACCAGAGCTGCTTTGGCTGAACTGAGGGTGAAGTCTCCACGTGACACCCAGCTCCAACTCGTGCCCTTGAGAAGCCTCCTGCCAACGTTAAAGACTCGCTGAGAACCACTGGTCTAGCTGGTCGGGGCAGGCGTGCCCCAAAAATACTCAGTGATGAGAAGTGACATTAACTATTGATAAAGCAATCCTTCCCCTCCCCATCCCACCAGCACACACTTATGTAAACTCCCAGGAAAAGCAGGGAGGATGGAAAGCTTGGGCAGCGTCTCCTACAGGGCCTTTCTCCTTCCCTCGTTCTGTACCCCACTCTGAGCTCTGTTCTGACCCCAGACACAGACCCCCTGTCGGTCGTCCAGAAGCCTCTGCTACAGCGTGCACAGGCATGGCTCAATCAGCCATCCCACCTGGGAGCTGCTGCTGTTATCACAGAGAAGGGTAGAAAACCACAGAGGACGGGATCTCTG
>NW_007727155.1:26388-29065 GCF_000696425.1 Galeopterus variegatus | reverse complement strand
AACCACAGAGGACGGGATCTCTGATGCTGTCCCAGGCCCGGGACAGGCTGCTGGGGAGATGCACAGCCTCACGCCACATTGGTCACTATGAGGGAGGACTGGAGTGTTCTGCCCCCTGGGGCACAGAGATGGAGACAGGGCAGAGGCAGTGGGTCCCCAGCTGTGCCTTTCTCTGCGGGAGTCATGAGCCTCTCGTGTCCTTCTGCACAGACCTGCGGTTCCACTCAGAGCCAAGCACAGAATCACAGCTGACAATCAATGTCCTGGTTCCGGGCAGCTGCAGGATGTCCAGGTCCCTGTGGGAAGACGACCGTGCCTGCAGCTCCTTCACAGATCCTGACTGATGATCAATAGACAAATTACAACGCGACAAAGTGCTGCAGGGAGGAGGGCATCTTCACCACCCAGCAGCCCAGCACAGAAAACCCAGAAGGATCCAGAAAGACGCAGCAGGCGTGAGCCCGATGCCAAGTAGGATGAGTCCTCACATTTCTGAGCTTATCTAGGGAAGATGTTCAGACTCACAAGGGATGGAAATCATTTCAGGGCAAAGAATGGGTTGGGTACCTGTGCTTTTATTTTTAAAAGTATTTGAAGCATATAAAAAAATGTTCTGCAATAAAGCACGCCACAAAAGCTGCCAGACTTTACAAGTACAGTTGAATTTCTTGTATAATCGTGCTATTTAACTCTCTGTCTCCAAGAACCAGCCCCTGAGTTTGGTGTTTGTTATGCTCACACATACTTTTCCCACCTCCATTGTATTTGCATATACTCCCACATTTCCAGTTTGTTTTAACCTCTGTACCATGCCGTTGCCTCCAGCTGATGGACATCCAGATTGGCTGTGTGTTTTTCACTAACACAGACAAAGTTGCAATGAATGTTCCAGAGCCTGGGTCCTCATGCAGGTGCACAAGACTGGCTCTCAGGTGTATATGGATGAGAGAAAGGGCTTGCTTTGTCAGGCTTTGCCTGGGCAAATCAAGAAGAGATGGAGACTAGAGTCAGTGATCTAGAGCCAAAGTGGCCAATGGTCAATTGCAGTTTACATTTAGAATTTTGAAGACTAGAACCTATGCCCTGACTCCCACAATCTCCCCTCTCACCTTTTTGATAGCAGCACCTTGATTCCACTTCGGGGAATTGCCTGCTATGCCAATTGGGTGCTTCCTCAATGGATCTGTGGATCAAGATGGCTTTTCCTCTTCCACCCTGGCCAGGGGTGGGCATTTGACCCCAGCTAGGAACATCAGGCACCTCTCAGCTGGGAATTTGGATTTCTAGAGGACAGACACACATTCTGGTGTTGCGTGGGACCCTGGAAAGATGGTCCATCGGTTGCTTCTCCCTAGAACTCCAGAGCAGACTCAGTTCTTGTTCCTCTCGAGAATATCCCTTCAGACTTTCCTTCCAGTCTATGAACCTTCCATCAATTTGTTTTTATTTAGGTTGAGCAGAGCCGGCTTCTGTTGCTTGTAACCAAAGATCCCCGACTGTCCAGCCACTCGGGGCAGGTGGAGAAAGACGCTATTTTCTCGCATAGGAGGCGGGGTGCCGTGGGCATCTGCTTTCCGCCTCCCGGCTACTTTCCCTCGTCTGGGTAACAGCACCCCTTGACAGTATAGTTTGGAAACTCCACACTCTCATTCTCTATCTTGGCCAATTTTCCACCTTAGGATCTTTTTATTCTCTTCATAGTCCAAACCTCCCTGCTCAGTGTCTCAACACTAAGGGGATTTCTCTTTTTAAGGTCACAGCTACCTAATCTGAGAAGTCAACTAGGTAATATGTTAATAGNTTTCTCTTTTTAAGGTCACAGCTACCTAATCTGAGAAGTCAACTAGGTAATATGTTAATAGTTTTCACCTTCAGACAGGGAGCTAGTTAAACGTTGCTTCTGTGCATCCTGCTTCAGTTTATAAATCTCTTTAATTAACATGATCTTTACAGTATACACTTTTTTTGGCTCCTGGGAATTTGTCACACCATCTTTGGGAAGCCAAATCCCAATTTCCTCTGGGAAACCATCCCCCACTCTCACCAAATGGCTGGACCAACCCTCTGTGTCAGGTGGACTAAGACCAGTAGGGCTCCTTTCTCCAGCAAATGTGATTGGTCCAGGGACGGGCATGTGACACACCCAGGGCTAGTGAGGTGCAACAAGACTTTTGTTGTGTCTTCTTGGAGTGACAGAGACTCTTCTACCAGCTTAGTTACTGTTCCGCAGCCATGACAGAAGATGCCCTGTAAGAATGGCCCAGAGAGGAAAAAGGAGGGGCCAAGAGACCAGAAGACCCTAGTTGGGATTTGATGACATCATCTGAGTCTCTGGATCCAGCTGTGCTTGAAACTAACAAGCTATTCCTTGCACACATTAGTTATCCAATGTTCTAAATCCCCTTCATTTAAAACTATTTAACTCAGGTTTTCTGTTGCATGCAACCAAGAGTCCTGTCTGCTCAAGTTTTTCAATTTTATGATGTTTGTACTTTAAAAGGGGTGTTCAGTGTCTCCGTTGAAAGCAGCAGTAACGGTGGGACTGGAGGCACACGGCAGTGCAGGAGGAAGACAATGGTGCATAGAGGTTCTCTGAGATCATGATCACACCAATAGCTGGTTACTGCTCAGTCTCCAGATCCAGCTGGTTCTGCAAGAACAGTCATCAAGTTACCAG
>NW_007727155.1:24295-26316 GCF_000696425.1 Galeopterus variegatus | reverse complement strand
GTTTTCTGTTGCATGCAACCAAGAGTCCTGTCTGCTCAAGTTTTTCAATTTTATGATGTTTCTACTTTAAAAGGGGTGTTCAGTGTCTCTGTTGAAAGCAGCAGTAACGATGGGACTGGAGGCACACGGCAGTGCAGGAGGAAGACAATGGTGCATAGACGTTCTCTGAGATCATGATCACACCAATACCTGGTTACTGCTCAGTCTCCAGATCCAGCTGGTTCTGCAAGAACAGTCATCAAGTTACCAGTTCTCTGCCTTCATTCCTCCTGAAGGTGTCCTGTACCTTTAAGACAGAGCAGCCAAGTAGCTTTGGGTGGTTTCAATTAGACCTACAGTGGAGAAGTTGAAGGAAAAATTAAAGCCAGAACTATTGGAATGTGATGATGTGTACTGTCAAGAATTGTTCAGGAGAAGCTGACCTCATTCAGGACTTTGACGCTGGATTAGGTGCTCTGGTTCCACTCAAAGTTTCAAAATGCTGGATCCCTGATCTGCTAGGGCCTCAGACAAAGGGGAGACAATTACATGCATGGAGAGAAAAATATTTTTCTAATCACAGAGAGATGTTTATTTGTTCTACAATTAATGATTATCTAAACTGGAGTTTTGGTGTTTTTTTGGTGGTGGTGGTGGTTGAGTTAAAGGAATGAAGATTCTCACCAGCCTTCAGGGCTCACTGTTCATGCAGGATGAAGTGACACCTAGGAATGGCATCTGTGTCTGTCACTGCATAGTTTGATTTAAGGCCACGTCCTTTGGCTTTGCTAATCAGTTTTCCATATTTCCTGGGCTAATGACTTTGTTTCTCTGGTCTCCATTAGCTGCATGTGGTATTTCTCTTGTAAAGGCCTTTCTGTTTACATTTACTTAAAGCAATTTTTGATGGGCACCAGGCTTGCTTTTTGACCAGTGTCTCTGACCGTGGGTCAAAGCAGAAAATAGGACTTCTGAGAAATATCACAGAAGTCATGGTCACCGGGATTAGCACAGCGAGCACAGACCCAGTATCAAAGGGCTGTGGCAGACAGCAGAAAACATCNCTCTAAGTGAAAAAAAAAAAAAAAAAAAAAAAGGTTACCAAAGTGAGATGTGTACAGTAGAACTTTTACATTCATAGATTTAACACCTGAAGCTTTAATGAATTGTAAATGACTCTGTGTATTAGTCAGGATGGGTTAGCTTATGCCACAGTAACAAAAGATCCCCAAATCTCAGCTGCTGAAAATAAGAAACAGATGATTTTCACAAATGCTGCATTTCTGTCTCTGTTTTGCCTGGGGTTTCTGCATATTGTATTTACTGAGGGGACCAGACTTCATCTTGACACCTGTTTCTAGAAAATAACCATGGCAAGTGGATGCTAACATGGCTTAATGAACCCTGGCTCAAGAATGACACATACCACTTCCATTCACTTGTCACAGGCAAAACCAGCCACGTGGTTGCACCAAACATCTCGAGTCACCACTTTGTTAGATGCCCAGGAGGTGTGTACCCTCGAGGCAGAGAACCATGGGAAGGTTTTGGATGGATGAAAATCCATGTCTTTCTTTGGCAAAATTGGAGAATGAGAATTGGGAAAGGGGTATAGAAGAGTAGGGTAAAGCTAGGGCTTACAGACCATCGAGTCTGTTGCACAGATTGGGTTACAAATCCTCTACAAGCAGGTCTGTGAGCTAGGTAATAGAAAAAAAAAAAAAAGGTTCTGGGAGCCGTAGGTATAGAAAAATGAATGGGTTTTATTCAGATCTAGGAGCAACTCTCCTAGCAGCTTCTCTGAGAGTTCTGAGAAGCACTGAGGAGCAGAACTGTTAGTCTTTTATACTTAAGTCCACAACCCTGGACACCTGGGTGCCCATACACAATTTACATTAAGTAGTAACAAGGAACACCTGAGGATATTTACAGCAAATGCTCAGCAAGATTCTGAACATCTGAGGGGCGCTGACCATTTTCCTATTTTCCCCAACAAGTAGGCACGCTGACCACATAGCAAGTGTGCTTTCAGATCAGTTTAG
>NW_007727155.1:9871-23593 GCF_000696425.1 Galeopterus variegatus | reverse complement strand
AACCCCTATAAGACTCACAGAAAAACCACACGTAAAGCTAGGGCTTACAGACCCCTCGTGTCTGTTGCACAGATTGGGTTACAAATCCTCCACAAGCAGGTCTGTGAGCTAGGTAATAGAAAAAAAAAAAAAAGGTTCTGGGAGCCGTAGGTATAGAAAAATGAATGGGTTTTATTCAGATCTAGGAGCAACTCTCCTAGCAGCTTCTCTGAGAGTTCTGAGAAGCACTGAGGAGCAGAACTGTTAGTCTTTTATACTTAAGTCCACAACCCTGGACACCTGGGTGCCCATACACAATTTACATTAAGTAGTAACAAGGAACACCTGAGGATATTTACAGCAAATGCTCAGCAAGATTCTGAACATCTGAGGGGCCCTGACCATTTTCCTATTTTCCCCAACAAGTAGGCACGCTGACCACATAGCAAGTGTGCTTTCAGATCAGTTTAGGGGGTAAGACAGTTGGAAGCTTATGAATCATCCATGCCCCTGGCACATGTTGTGGGCCCCCAGGTAAGCTTCCTCTTTCAGGCCATCTTTACTCCATTCACAAAATTATTGTTCTGGCTTCTCTCTCTCTGCTTAAATAGTAAGAGCCAAAATGATGTGAGTTGTATTTGACCCTTTCAAAAGTCACTGTCTTATTTGTCTCCCCATGGCCATGGTACAGCATAGAAATTGTTCTCCACCTCCCCTAAGTTCTCATCCCCCTCAGTGTCACACAGAAGGTCTAGTTTAATATGCTCGGGACACTCTTACCTGTCCCTCCTTTTCTGTCTCTCTTCTCTTCATGACCTCACCTCCTTCTCCTCTTCCCTCTAATGTCCCCTCGATCTTTCTATTCATCTCCAGTCTTGGTCTAGCTTCTCTCCCTGTATTCTTTCTCCCTAAACATTTCCACGGAATTAAGTCTTGAAAGCTATTTGCATAAAACAATTATAGAGGGAGCAGGAGTGGCATTGTTTTATGGGCCTGGGTCAATAGCTTTGACAAATGAGGCTGATATCAAGGAAAACAAATTGTGAGCATTATATTGAATTTTCACTGTGGGTATTAAATATTTGTATGAGGTAACCAAACACTCTAGGGTTTAGGCAGATGAATTCCATTCCAAAAATCACTAAAATGAAAAGCCAACGCAAATTACGTTTGAAATGGACCTGCCTGTCCTCAGAGACTCTGCAATGACTAATGGATTAGTCCCCAAGTGGAACACAAACCTACTTTACTTTCATAGAAGCAAAGCAGACTAATAAAGGTGATGTCTCTATGCAGTCCTGAATCACCCAGGCTCCCTCAACTTCCGTTTAATAGCCTGATGCTTCTCAGCTGAGTTTCTTAATTAAGTCGCAATAAGAGTTGGCCCTTAAGAAATCTCCAAACACCTGAGTTCTTGGTTTAATATTCTTTGCTAGTGGTGGTGCCAAGAAATGGCTTGGAAAGGGAAGTTTAGTCACCCCTCTCCAAATCTCCATTAGTGCCCCACCAAGAAAATATGTATATAAAGTGAAAGAAGAATAATCATTATAAAACTGTTTCATTTTTATTTATCTGAGAACTACAATCCAAGTAGAAGCTGTGAATGCTTTGCTGAGGCAGCTTCAAGACCAGTGTCCTACACCCATCACTATGGCCGCTTCTTAAACGTATAAAGCTAAGCTTAGGCTATGATAACATTCACCCCAAAATCTCAGTGACCGTCACATCAGAAATTTGTGTACCAACATACATGCCTATTTATTATTTTTCTCATGTGAGCCATTGAAGGTCTAGATGACCCTTGTGGACAGTGTACCCCGCATGGACTCAGCCATGCAGGTGACTTCCCTGCTGCTGTGCCAACCTCGCAGCACCAGCTTCCACCGTCTCAGTGCATACAGTGCACCAGCCCAGAGCCCCGGAGCTTGTGCACCTGCCATGAAGTGCTTCTGCCTGGAGTGACACAGGATGCCTCATCCATCTGCTCCAATTGTCTAGAAAGAGTCCCACACTGCCCCAACCGCCAGCTTCGAGTGGAGGGGAAGTAGAATCGCTGTGTTTCTGGAAGGGAAAGAATACTTACAGGCAACAAAAGCTTCTCTCAAATCCCTTTCCAACAAAATTGCCATTTCCTATATAAAAATTCCAGAGATACCCACAGAGGACTAAAACATTTTTTTCTGAAAGAAATCAACAACTGTTTGGTTTCTTCTTTTTTTTCTCCTAAGGAGGGCATTGCCAGGGTAGGAGTGAATCCCTGGGCCAATTTGTGACCACAGAGGCAGATCTGGGGTGCCCTAGAGGAGGCTGCCCCAAGCCCCCCAGTGTCTCTGCTGCCATCTAGAGACCACAGCAGCTGGACCACGTGACCTGGGAATCTCAGCCCCAACACCCTGCCCCACCCAGCCGAGTGATCTGGGCAACCACACCTTTCACTCACATTGACCATTGCCTGTCTCCCCTACCTGGGTGCTCACCTGACCAAAGCAGGCTTCTCTTCATCTGCTCTGTTCCCTGCAGGGCCTGGAACATGCCCACTGTAGGGGCTCAGTAAATGTCCGTTAAATGAGTGAACTCCCTGAGCCTCAGTTTCCTCATGTACCCCAGGTATATGCTGTTGCTAAGAGTTGTCTTGAGAAATCAATTTTTAAAAATATTTTAAATGCTTTACAAACTGTAAAATCCCATGCAGGGGCTGATTTGGTATTCCTCTTATTCCATACCAAGAGTTTGTGCAAATAGGATGAACAACAACTGGTGATTTCCTGGCTGGTTTCCTTCCTTCACATGTGTCTATGGTCCATAATCTTCCTTGGGAAACCCAGATTTTCCAAACTCTGCAGCTTACAGAGTCAGCCTTTTATTAAATACTAAGCTCAGCTCTTCCTCCTGGCTAACTGAACAGCAGAGAGTTCAATGTTTACTGCTTCTCAAACTCCAGGGATTTGCCAGCCCTTCTCTGTTCTTTCCTGCTCACCCCCTACACTGTCTATGCTCCACTCCCTGCTTGTCCCCATCAGGGTGGCACCAGCAGCTACAGCTGTCCCAGTCCTCAGACCCACATGGCACACACACTATCCAGAGGGAGAGCTCCTTTGTCTCAGCAATAATGCCAAAATATCTTCTTATAGGGGGAGAGGGAGGTCACATGCCCACTCCAAAATAGACCGCATGGCCTGGGAATGAAATGCCTAGAGATTGACCTAGCTTCATCATTCATTCACTATTTGAACACGTGGATACTAAGCAGGTACTAAGCTCCAGGCAGTGTTTGTTCTAGGCAATGGCAAAAGAGTGGCAAAAAACACAGAAATCCTTGCCCTCATGAAGTGGATACTGTAGTAGATTGTTGTGTTGACACACTCGTACTTACCTGGCTGTGTCCCACCCAGCTGTGGCTGTTAGGCAGTCATGTTTGTCTGGCTGTGCCCTGCTATGCTGTAACCAAGACCCTCACCCGGATGTCATACAGACCCAGCTGCAGCTGGGGCTGGGCCTGATTTTACATTGTGGTTAACGTGTAACAGAATTTTCCCCTCTGCTTCACTTGCTGAAATTTTCCACCCTAAGACAAAGTCATAACCACATAAGATCATAAGATCACCACTCTTGCCTTGTTACAAAAACTGGGAAATGCAGTTTCCTAACATAACAGCCCTGCTGCGTTTGGGGCTCAGCCTTCAGATTTGAGTTGTCTGAGACAATGCTGGCATATCAATAAACTCTGTTTTTCTGTTTTAAGCCTCAGTGTTTCTTGCCTCTCCCTGCAAGTTCACTCACTGTAACAGTGTTAGTTTCCTATTGCTGCTGTAACAGATTACATAAACCTGTTGGCTAAAAACAACATACATTTACCACCATTATGTACATTTGCCTCCAGAGCAGTTTAAACCCCCAGGGCAAGGGTGTCAACAGCGAGGGGTCTCTCTACCATCTCTCACTGGCCCCCACACCTGCTCCAGCCACAGGGGCTCCATGCCATTCACTGCACGTGCAAAGCTCACTCCTACCCCAGGGCCTTTGCACAAGCCGCTTCCCCTGCTTGGAATGCTCTTCTCCTAGGCCTTGGTCTGGCTCTCTCTCATCCTCTGTGTGTGTGTGTGTGTGTGTGTGTGTGTGTGTAGGAGAGGCTCAGAGAAACCTTTCCCAGTGCCTTTCAGAAATCACTCACCATTCTATCACAGTCACTACTGCTGTTTTTATTTCAAAATACCTAACACCAGCTGACATTTATGTTATGTCTACCCCAAGGTGTGGGAGCACCATGAAGGAGAGCTAGGCAGGCTTTATTTATGTTCTGCTTTAACCCCTGTGCCTGGCACATAGTAGGTACGCCATGAATACCTGTGGTGGATACAGGAGGAAGGAAAGAGAGGGAGAGAAACGAATGAAGAAAGCTTCCCAGCTGCTCTCCCTGCTGCGCCCCACTGCAGAACACTGTGTATACAGGCAAATACTAATTCTGCTGAGGAAGCAGGAAAGTCATGTCCCCTCTGGGCCCTCTGTGTCATAGGGCCAAGGTCTCCTTCTGCCGAGGTGCAGAGGGCCAAGGGCTTTGCCGAGCCCTGGCTCTCAGCTTCTCTGGTCAAGAGGATGCTGTTCTGGAAGGAACAGACCTTTCCTGAAGCAGGCAGAATCCAGGACAGCTGCTCCAGGCCTCCTCTGTGCTTTATTATGGCAGAGAGAGCGCAGGATGCTCCTCAAACGACCAGGGTTGGGAGGATAAACTAAAATGCAAACCTCCTAGTTTGTGCCATCTTAGATAAAGGAGGCAGGATCGCCCACAGTTTGGAAGAGAAGAAACCCTCTTTGTTTTTCTTTGTTGTGAGGTGTGGAACGGCAGCTGCTCCTCTCCTGATGAGCTGCAGAGTTAGTGAGGGAGAAAATCTTTAAGAGGGAAAATATTTCTTTCCCCTCTTGGGGACCACAGTTGAAAGGAAACATTCCCCACTCAGGCCTGTTTTGTGCCTTTCCCGTTCAGGATCCAGGTCCTGGGCTGGCTTGACCTCAGCACAGGTGCCATTTAAGGGATGGTCCTGGAGCCACACCCAGAGAGTGACACCACTGACTCTAGCCTTATTGCCACGGACCTCCCCAAGCCTCAGTTTCCTCACCAGTAAAGAGAGCCTGATAATTTCTCCCTCTTGAGTTGCTGGGAGGGTCCATGAGACCTTGCAGGCGATGCAGGGCCAGCTCCAGGGGACAGACACCTGCCTACAGGAATGAGGCCCCATACGGCCAAATTTCCTTCTGCTTTCTTTAAAGACGAGTTGGAAATCTGCATGTTTTATGTGGAGTCCCCCAACTGATTAAAAATAATTTAAATGTCTTGCATCTGCATTCAGTGTGGGCCATCAGTTTTCTCAGCTCCGTGGAAGTGGGATTAGAAGTTAATACACCTGTATTCAAGGCCCAGCTCTGCTATTTCCTGGTGGGGTAACTTTGCCTCCCACTTTGCCAAGACTCAGTTTCCTCATCTGTGACGTGGGGATGCTAACCACACAGTCAGTGGTCAATGGATTACTGTGTGATTCGAACAAAACCATGTAAATGAAAGAACTTTGGGAAGTGCAGTTCCTTCATTCATTCAACAAATAATTATTGATGGACTACTATGGAGCAAATATGTTCTAGGTCCCTGGGGTATAAAAAGACAGACTAATATAGTCATTGAAGGCAGGGACTCTGGACCAGACTGCCTTGGACCCAATTCTGGCTCTCTCACTTACTAACTATGAGATAGTTAATTAATAATAATACCTACTCGATGGATTATTGTCAAGTTTTAAAAAGTTAATATTTTTAAAGCATTTACAACATGCCTGGCACAGAAGAGTTGCTATAAAAGCTTTTGATAATAAAAAATCTTTTTTTTGCATCTGGCCAATACAGGGATTTGAATCCTTGACCTTGGGTGTTATAATACCATGCTTTAACCAACTGAGCTAACCAGCCAGCCTTACAGGTCATTTTTTTTTAACTGAGAAGTTAAATCACACTTTAAGAAGACATAGCTGAACAGAACATCTTACCTTAAAAAAAACCCCAGAAGAGTCAAAAGAATAAAGCAATGGTCACTGAGGTAACCTTTTAGAAAGATTTACAACCAAAATCCTTTAAATATAAAATGAATTTTTAATTTTTAATCATCAGCTATTGAGAACACACAGATATCTGGAATGTCTTGATTCATTGGGGTTACAGGGTAAGGATTAATTCTACTGCTGTCTTAGCACTTTAGGTTTCTTTTATTAAGTGTTGTTTTAATTATGCAAGCGATGCATGAATATATTTTCCTTATTAAAATAATAAAAACATTTACGTGAGACTAAAGTCCCTCTTTACATCTGGTGTTATTCCGCAGTAATATAAAAGGAAAAGAGCACAAATCTCAGTAGCTCAAAGCCACAGTTTATCTATTGTTAAAAACGTTGCCCCTCTCAAGGTAGTGGGGATCTCTACAACGCTCTCACACATGCATCTGTGATGGTAGATCCGCCACCATCTAGAATGTGTCACTAAGGCAAGAAAGCAAAACATGTATTGGATCATAATGGCATCCTGCCCAGAATGCACACACTTCCTGTCACATCCCACTGGCCAAAGTCGGTCACATGACCACCCCGAACTTCACAGGGTGCAGAAGGTCAATCCCACCATGCACCTGACTCCACTGCTTACCAACTGTGTGATTTTGGGAAAGTTGCTTAATTTCTCTGTGCCTCAGTTTTCTTTTTTGTAAAATGAGAACAGAAATATAGTACTTATTTCAAAGGATTGATAAGAGAAGTGAACGACATTAAAAATGTAATGGGCTTAGAGTGGTGCTCAGTAAATGCTAGCTATGATGATGATAATGGTGATGACGATGATGATGAACTGTAAATAAAGGATTGTGTGTGTTTGAGAGTGATAGCATGCTGTGGTACCGTTATGTAATTATAAGTGGCTGAATTCTCAATATTAGTGGAGAGAATAATCTTGCATTGTATTCCATAATTTCTGTAATTTTAGAGTGTATACATACACACATTCATTTATATATGCACATTTACAATATAATATAATACTATAAAATATACATGCAAACCACTTGTTTCCTTTTATGTCCATGAAAACTGACTGAGACACAGTTTTACTGCTTTTGGTCTGAGGCCACAGCACTTTCACAGAGTAAACAGTGGGCTGTGCTTGGTATTTCCTCATGTGAGCAGGAGTGCAGGGCCACCCTCAGTGGGTGGTTCTTGCTTATGTGCCCACTGGCCCTTGGCAGTCTGATGTCAGGGAGGACACATGAATCAGGGAGCTCTCATGCTTGGACAGAGTCAGGATACTGTTGAGGAAAGCAGATGAGGTGGGGTCAGAAGAGGGCACATGGGACATTCCTGGGGAGTCGGAGCTGGAGAAAGGGAGGGATGTGGGCAGAAGGCAGCTCTGGAAGCAGAGACTTGCAGAGGAGTCTGTGGTCACAGTGGAGGGCAGAGGTTGGGTGAAATGAGGCCCAATCACCAAATGCCAATACAGACCAGGGTTCAAGGACTTGGGGTGACCCTGGAGGACGAGGTGTATGAATGGATGTGGGTACACAGTTGTCTCTGCACATGCCCAGCCTTCACACCACACCTCTGGGGCAGTGCTTTGAGCCTGCTCTGGGAACCATGGCTTTGTTGGTCTCAGTCCAGTTCCAGGGGTGACCGTGTGACTCAGGCTTGGCCAATCAGGCACCACATGCCTCTGGCCACAGTGATTGGCTCAGGAATGTGACATGATCCAGTCAGAGCTAATCCTGGGCCTTTGCCTGAGGGATGGGGTGAGGTACTCTTTGCAGAGGGACTTGGGATGGAGGATAGAAGACTGAGATTCTAGAGCCACTATGGGGAGGGCATGTGCCTCAGTGTAATGTCAATCCAAGCAGAGTTGTTCTGAGATAGACAAAGTCAGAATCCTGATAATGAAGTTTTAGCCTCTGGAATTAGATATGCTCAAAGCCAAGGTTATCACTGGCTTTTCTTTGGCATGAGACAATAAATTCTTTTCCTTATCTTAAGCCAGTTGGACCTGGATTTCCTGTCACTTACAAACAAGGGCATCTTGATAGATAGAAGGTGTGTCTTTGAAGACTGATGTTCACTGTCTTAGAATGGACAAGTGGACTGGCCACTCTGCTGATACACCTGTCAGACTTTATTGATCCAGTAGAATAAGTTCCGTTGGCTTCTCAAAACTTGCAGGTTAACTTTAATTCTCTCCAAAAAACCCAATGTTAATTCTTCCTTGAAGAACATATGTCTTTGGAAGAGCCTCTCCAGCCTCTAATATCAATTTCCTTTTCAATAATTTGTCTCTGCATTATTAATGCCACAGCAGCTTCATGATCCAGCCCACCTTAAATCTCCATGGTAACCATTGTTTGGTCAATTTAATTTTTTTAAAAAATAAGAAGTCCTAATTGAACCCCTAATGTGTGTTTACTCTGAACGCATTATGGTTGTGCTTATCATATCAGAACTGTATTACCCCCTTAAATTACCTTGAAAACAAAATCAATAGTTTATTTAACCAGAATCAAGAAAATAGAAAAAAAAAAAATGCCCTAAGGAACTGTGTGATAAGTTTTACTTGGAAAGAAACAATGTGGATAAACATGGGGAAAAAAATCCAGCATAAAGCAAAGTGTATATATAGCTTGGAGGAATAATCAGGCACCTCACTTAATATTGTTCATTTCTGTGCACCTTCTTACAAATAGCTCACCAAGCTATTTTGTCAAGTACAGGTGACTTTCTGAGCAAGCAACAAAATAAAAAATCTTATGACATTTTTAACAGCAACAGCAGTTGGACTTAATGCAGGTGTTTATACTATTTCTTTAACTAAATATTTGAGATCATTACAAAATTGGGCAGCTCATCAATGTCTCCAACTTGGACTCCAAGGACAAAATTTGTTGTAATTCAGATACCACCGCTTAAGCTCCCTGTGTGTGTTTCAAATTTACAATCTCCCAGTGTTTTCTGCCCCAGGTCATAGCTCTTCGGTGGTGAGTAGAAATGACACAGCCCCACGGAGTGAAAGATGCAGCCCAATATCCTCTAAGACCTGAGACTTCCCATCAGCGAATCTCCTGCTGACTGTAAGCAGGAGGCACATTCTTCAACAAGGACTGATGAATGTCACCTGGGAGATGGATAGTTGGGCTGAGTCTGAACACGAGGAAATTGGAGGGTTGGTTATGGTTCCAACTTTCAAATCAGCTTCTTCCAGGTCTCCACATACTGGTCTTAGAGGTTATAGAATTCTAGACATAGGAGAGAATTAGGGATTCTGGAGCTCGACTCATCCTTTGTTCAACCATTTATGTGTGAAATCCATCAAACGTTTCTAAGTGCTTCTGCTGTGCCTGACCTTGACCTGGCTCTGGGCTACAGCAGTGAACACGGCAGACCTGGTCTCTGCCCAGTCTAATTGGAGAGACAGAACACAAAAGGACCAGCAAACACATAAAAGAGATAATTTCAGCAGGTGATAAGTGCCACGAAGCAAATTGGATCAAATAATGTGCCACAAGGGAGGGGGAAAATGCCCCATTAGTCCCTGTTGTTCAGAGTCCTGGAGCTTCCGTGACTCTCATCTTTCCTAGAACCCACCTCAACAGATTTGCTTCATGTGGACCTTACACATATCTTTCCAATCAAGTTCTTTTTTTGACTTACTTTAACTAGAGTCACTTACTTCTGTTTGTAAGCAAAGAGCCCAAGAGATACAGCACTGGAGAGTGCTTGAGAGATTATCAGAAGTTCTTCCTAATAAGACTGTTCTCAGAAGAACTGGAAATAAAATTTAAAATCAGAACATTGGATGAGATAGGAGAAGGCCTTTCTTGTTTGCAGGAGATGCTTGGTGTGGTTTGGGCTGCCCTGCATATCTAAACACACTTCCTGTGTTTGGGGGAATTTCCTGTCTTAGGAACCACCCCATCTCCAACCTGGATGCTGGGAGCTTGTTTTTCTCAACTTCCCCTGGAGAACGAAGGAAAGAAAAGCAGGGAGAACATGACTTACCTTCTAAGGCTCGGAAAGGGGAGCGGCCACTCCTTCCCAAGTCAGAAGGGGAGAATTAAGCCACACAATAGTGGGTTTCAACAGAAAGATAAGTGCAGATGAGGAATCTCCTACGTTGAGACATATAGACAAAGGTGTCTAGCACAGTGCACAGTACACAGTCTGTGCTCAATAATTATTTGCCTTGTGAAAGGAAGATTGACAGTCTATATGTGTAATCTACCAACCAACATAAAGAGAGGCAAGTTCTATGTTTCGATGGCTAAAGGATGGGTATTAGAATTGGAGGACTGGGGTTTAAATGTTTAAATTCTAGCTCTACCATTTAGCAGTTGGTTAGTAATCTGGGCAAGGCACATAACCAGTTTTCTCATCTATAAATTGGTGATGATAATGATAGAGCCTCTCCTTTTAGGAATTAGGTTGAGTGGGATATAAGATAGATATAGATGATATAGATATAGATAGATATAGATACAGAAATAGATATTTAATGCTTAGCCCAGCCAGTGACTGGAAAATAGTAGTACTCAATAAATATAGAATCATAGCATTATTATTGTTGTTGACTGCAAAGGAGAGTCTCAAGGTTTTGCAAATTTCCTCTTTCTAAATATCCTAGCAGCTTTCCTCCCACATACTTAAATCCCACCTTCCCTTCCACCTCCCAGCCCCAGGTAGGTCTCCATTCCTCTCTAGGAGAGCTATTCTAACCACCCAGAAGTCTTTTCCTCTCTGACAGCCCATGACTACTCTGTCATGGGGCACTTGATGAGGGTCGTTCTGGACAACTTCTAGATTCTTATTTTATCCCCTGATTGTCTAGCCATGTGAAAGGCAAGTGAAATCCACATAAATATCTGATCTGCTGAATTCTCAAGACTCATCCACTCTACTTCCTCCCATATTTAAAAATCTCACATTTTGAACACCTAATTTTTTTTTTTTTTTTTTTTTTTTGGTGGTTGCTGGTATGGAGATCCAAAACCTTAACACCCAATTTTTTTTGTAGGTTTAAGTCATCGTATCAGTAATATTTAATATTTATGTTATAAAAGAAAACTATTACCTCATTTTTTAAGTGTGTCACTCAATACCATAGTGATTAATATCCACCATCATTGATTTAATAAATATATGAAAAGCTCATTTTTAATTGTTGAACATTTTGCATTATTTCTTTTTCCCTTTGAACTTGTACTCCCCTGGCAGACTTTAATGGGAGTGTATCCTGTTTCCATGCTCAGAAGTCTTTTATTAATCATTGCTGCAACAAAAACATGTACAAATTAAGATGAAAAATTTACAAATTTCTGTGACCATAAATTTCTAAATGCTTAATCCGTGATTCTGAGTCTAGTTATCATTATAATGGTGAGTGGGGCACCGTTGATCAAAACAGTATAACTCTTGCAGGGCTGTTTTTTCAATTAATTTATGTATTCATGAATAAATATCGCTTACTGTTATAAACAAGTTTCAGCATCAATGCTGTCTCCCTCCTTTTCTTTTAAATTCTGGTTTGGTAGATTTAAGCATGGTGAAACTTGTTCACGTAACTAGATGGAAATTGAGGAGCTTCTGTCATATGTCACTCAATTCTTTGAATGTCTTCCATTGGAATGAGCTCCCTTGTTTTCTGGCATTGGGTTGGGTTTTGCCAATGGATAGGGAAAACCAGTGGAAGATGGTATGGTGGGAGAGAGTGAGGTGGGGGGTTTTCATCCCACTGGATCCCACGGTGATGTAGCCCAGGTTGTCAGCAGCCATTGCAGAAGGCCAATGCTCCTGTCTGGTGGCCCACTCAACAGAGCCCTTTTGTGTCCAGATTCCAGAAATTTCCCTCCCCTCACCCTGCTCAGGGCCCCTGTGTTACTACCCAAGGCCCTATACTATCCTTCTTAATTTTCCTTCATCCTGCTCACAAATTTTTAATAATACCTTTCTAGAACTATCCTCAAATTAGCCAATAGGAATGTGCCATCTGTCTCCTGCCAGAACACTGACTGATCAGTCTTTGTTTTATGAAGTGGAAGAAGGATGTTTGTAAGAAGAACCCACAGAATACACCTGTCAGTTGAGGATCTAAAAACCAATTCTCTTAAAAACTGCCTGTGCCTGTGACCCTTTAGAAAGTCATCATGTATCCCCAGGGGTCGGACTACTCCAATGTGATGATGACCAATCTAACACCTGACCATCCATCCCTTCTCCTTCACCCCATAGTTGCAAGAACAATGTTGGGAACCAAAAAGTCCTCAAGGAAAGCTAATGTCTCACCATCAAGGCAAAAGGATGCTGGGGAGCATGACCATGCTGTGTGTTCCCTTTGACACACAGTGTGTGTTTGCCCTCATGACAGAGGAAGGTGATTCCTTCCTGGAGCTGATGTTTGGGAGGGGACTGGTCTTAGGAGGCCAGGACCCCAGGGTTGCCTGCTTGAGTCTAGCACTTATCATCACTGAAGGGCAGCCTGTCTTGTTTCTTTATTCACCAGGCTCTCTGCAGCACTGATTTAGAAATTCCAGACAACCCATTGAGAGTTCTTTATGGCAGCGGCAGGCAACTGATCTACAATAACATGTAAAAAGATAGGGGTCCCCAGGCAACGACAGCAGCTGCAGTTTAAGGTTGAAATTGGAGTTAAAATGTGTGCTGCATCCACCTGCTGGCAGGAGGGGGAGTAGTGAGGAAGGGGATGGAAGTGATCTCTTGCTTCCCATCCTCAAATTGGGGTCAGTTGCCCAAGATCACCACTATCCCCATTGAGACTAGAGGCTGCGGGTGTGTTTGCATTAACTCCTGGTGGGGCTTCTCCTCCAGGCTAATTCAATGCAGGAATTAATTTCTCTCTCTTCATATGCAAGAATTAATTCCTCTCTCTCTCTCTCGCTCTCTCTCTGCCTTTCTTCCATCCCTCACTCCTTCCCTCTTTCCTTTCTGTCCTCCCTCCAGCCCTCCCTTCCTTCCTTCAACTCAGCCCTTATGTTCAGAGAATCTCTTAGAGCATAAGCCATCTTGCACTAAACTCTGGTTTCTTGAGTCACCATTTACTCTCATGAGTTTTGTGATAGTTCGAGTTATTGTTCAGCAAATACTAAGAACCCGCTCCCCTGCCCCGCTGATGTGGGTTTGACCATGTGACTGGCTTTGACCAGTAGAAGTGAGCAGAGCAAAGTCATTAAATGTGCTCCCATGGTGTGGCCTGCTCTTGTTCCCAGTGGCCTCCGGGAGAAGAACTTCTGTCCCTTTAGACCAGGCCCAGGATGCACACACATAGGGCAGCCATGCCCAGCAGAGCCCAGCCACCACCAGCAGAGCCATGGTGACCTGCAGACCTGTGAGCATGAGAATTCATGCTTATCGTGAACCACTGAGTTGGGCTGACAACAACTGGCAAGTCACTGAGTTTTCAACTTCTGCTCTGAGGAACCAAGGGCAGTAGTTTTTTAAAAATCTCTCTTTCAAACCTAGAGTGCATTTATTCATTTATTTATTAATTGACTTATTTATGCCACACGTTATTTTTTGAGCCCTGAGGTGTTTGACACTGTTCTACCTACTGGGGGTGTAGAATTTAATGGGGCAGCCATGGTCCCTGACTTCATGGTGGTTTTGGTAGGGGAGACCATCAACAGACAGGTAAATGAATACATACATGAACAAATACACTGGTCCTGTA
>NW_007727155.1:8738-9859 GCF_000696425.1 Galeopterus variegatus | reverse complement strand
GGCAAGTCACTGAGTTTTCAACTTCTGCTCTGAGGAACCAAGGGCAGTAGTTTTTTAAAAAATCTCTCTTTTCAAACCTAGAGTGCATTTATTCATTTATTTATTAATTGACTTATTTATGCCACACGTATTTTTTGAGCCCTGAGGTGTTTGGCACTGTTCTACCTACTGGGGGTGTAGAATTTAATGGGGCAGCCATGGTCCCTGACTTCATGGTGGTTTTGGTGGGGGAGACCATCAACAGACAGGTAAATGAATACATACATGAACAAATACACTGGTCCTGTATGTGTGTGATTGAGACGAAACAAGAAAGTGAATTAGACTGGGAACAGGAGTGGCCACTTCAAACTGGGGGTCAAGGAAGGTGGAGGGGACATTTAAGCTAACACTAACGAAGGAGACAGCCAAAGAAATTGCCCTAAGAAAGCATTTCTGGAATCAGAACAGCAAGTGCAAAGGCCCTGAAGCAGGGGAGGGTCTGGTTAAGTCAGGGGAAAGAAAGGAAGCCAGCCTGACTAGGATGCAGAGAATGGGGAGGAAGGTCTTCTCATGGACCTGGGTGTTCCACCAGGGATGCAGGGCTTCATGGGCCCAGGGGGTTTGGATTAGATTCTGCAAGCAAGGGGAACATGGGAGAAGGACTTAAGCAGGGGAGAGATATGATCTGATTTTTAAAAACACAGTCATTAGAAATAGCAACCCAATATGGCTGTGATTTATACTGGGAAGCAGAGGGGGACACATCCTCTTGCGAGAGGTTTCCTATTGCAGATCTATCTCTGTCTTGGAGTTCCTAAGAAGCCCCCGGCAACAGGGCCAGGAGAATGAGGGTCCACCCAGAGAGATTCTGCGTTAGTTGCTTTGTATGAGGGTACTTCAAAAAGTTGACGGACAATAGAATTAAAAGATAATACAAATCTTTCCATGAATTTTTGAAGTACCCTCATATATGGGCCTCAGCTAAAGTTTTGTATGAAGAAAGAGTGCTGGGCCAAATAAATGAATGAAATGAAATGATAGAAAATAAAATAATGACAAAATGAGGTTTGAATGTGTACCTAGCATCAGCCCAGACTCATTCCTGGGAAACAAGCTCAGAGAGGTGGGGACCTCTGAGG
>NW_007727155.1:5919-7941 GCF_000696425.1 Galeopterus variegatus | reverse complement strand
CCCAGTGGGGTAGTCCCTGAACAGTATCTCACTGCACAGCCAACATTTACAGAGCAACTTCACATCAGGCAAGACAGGGCAGGGGAAACAGCTTAGAATGGCTAGTTTGAATTATTTCAGCAGGCTCTGGGCTGCAGGAATGGTTTCTAGTTGTCTGGCACCTGGCCCTGGGTGATGTGGGGCAGGGGAAATATTGGCTTGGTATACAAGAGTTAGATAAAAAGATGGTTGGGGATATGTATACAGGATTGATTGAAGGGTTTGTGTTGGTGTGGAAAACACAAACACTGTCTTTCCTCTACTCTCTCACAGCCTGGTATCAACACAGAAGACCATGACTTCTGTGACCAGATGTGTGGGGATTTCTCCCCACTAGCAAGCAAGCAAGCCAGCAGTTCTGCCGTAGGCACCAGCTGGGTGTCCTCCAATTCAATTCCAACACTACCTACCTGGAGATAGCTTCAAATCCCACAGGTTGAAGGCTCAGTCTGCAAGACTGACCCCCACTTCAGATGCCAGGTGCAAGTCCAGGTCTCTGGAACTTCTGACTGACTGGCTATAAATTGGAGCTCCCACAGCCCCATCCTTGGGTTTGATTAGCTACCTAGGGGCTGCTTCTTCATTAGCATATGAAAAAATTCTTACCACTTTGGACATTCTAAGGACTTTAGGGGTTGTATGTCAGGAGACAGGGATGAAGACCAAACATATATTTTCACAGCATCATAGTTTATAATGTGATTTTTGAGTACCCACCAAAGCCAGATTGCAGGGGCGATGTAAACAACTTTGGCCACTAGCTTGACCCTATGATAAATGCACACCAGAAGACAAATGCAGAATCTAAGAAAACAGAGCATGACCCCATGCCTACTGGTGTCCACAGAGCTGTAATGCCCCTTCCAGTGCTGAGAAGTGCTCAGAATTCCCATTGGCCCATCTCAAGTGGACATTCCCTCCCTGACCCCAGCTCTAGGGCCATGACATGCAATGGCATTTAGCCAGGTGGCAGCACCTAAGAAGCTGGGGAAAGGGTGCCAAGTGAGGCAGCACCCTGCCTTGGGTGGGAGGGAAATATCCCAGGGAGCTGAGACAGTGGGACCACGTGCCACCTTGCCTACAGAAGTCAAGTAACTATGAAAGTTTGGGGGTGGTGTTTAGAATTTTAGAAAATTATACACGTTACTTCTACTTCTCCAGAAATTTATTCTAGAAACTTTGTTAGAGATAGAGCAAATCAGAAGGCACCTTGAGAGTCCCAAATAACTGTCTTGCCTCCTATTTTCCTACCATCATATTAGTCTCTCAGGGCTGCTGTAACAAATTAACACAGAGTTGGTGGCTGGAAAACAACAGGAATTTCTTCCCTCACAGTCCTGGAGGCCAGAAGTCTAAAATCAAGTTGTCAGCAGGGCCACGCTTCTTCTGAAGTTTCTTGGGGAGAATTCTTCTTTGTCTTTCCCAGCTTCTGATGGCTCCAGGTATTCCTTGGCTTGCGGCCACATCACTCCAGTCTCTGCTGCCATTTTTATGTGGGCTTCTCTTTTGTGTGTTTGTGTCCTCCTTTTCTGTTTCTTATAAGGTCACTTGTCATTGGATTTAGGGCCTACCCAGGTAATTCGGGATGACCTCATCTCAAAATCCTTAACTTAATTACATCTGCAAAGACCCTTTTTCAAGTAAGGTCACATTCACATGTTCTAGGGATTTGGACAGGGACATATTTGTGGGGGCTGCAATTCAACCCACTAGACTATCATGAAGGCAACTAGTTTGTCCATGTTTACCCAGGACTTTCTCGGTTTTAGCACTGAAATCCTGCATCCAGGGGCCCCATCAGTCCTGGGAAAACCGGGATGGCTAGTCACCCTACTAACACACATCTGCAGTGTGTGATTGGGTTGAGGTTCCAGAAGAACCTGGGAAAACTGGGATGGCTAGTCACCCTTCTAACACACATCTGCAGTGTGTGATTGGGTTGAGGTTCCAGAAGAACCTTCTAGAATATTGCAATACATTTAA
>NW_007727155.1:0-5238 GCF_000696425.1 Galeopterus variegatus | reverse complement strand
GACTTTCTCGGTTTTAGCACTGAAATCCTGCATCCAGGGGCCCCATCAGTCCTGGGAAAACTGGGATGGCTAGTCACCCTACTAACACACACCTGCAGTGTGTGATTGGGTTGAGGTTCCAGAAGAACCTTCTAGAATATTGCAATACATTTAAACAAGGCTTAGTGAAGCAGACAGATTCCTCCACTTCAAATCACACCTTGGAATGAATTAAAATAACAGTTTGGTTAGATTATCTTTGATAGCACTGATTTGGTTCACATTCAGTCATTTAAGAAAGTACGTATATTTGATTCTAGTTTAAAATGTGTCTTTTTCAAATTTTTTCCTTTTTTCCCCTTCTTTCCCTATTTCTTTTTTTTCCTTCCCTCCCTCATTTTTCTTCCTTTCTTCCACTTTCCTATCCTTTCCCTCCTTTCTGATCCTTTTTGTTCCCCCAGCACCTCTCGATTGCTTGGGGAGTTAAGGGAGGCCTTTGCGTTCGGTGCCCGGCTCAGTGAAGAAATCACCGGTGTGCGAGCCCTGCTGGGGAGGACGAGGGTGTCCCTGCAGACCTGGAGCTCTGGGAGGTTTCTGCCCTTGATTTTGGTGCCTGCTCCCCCTCCAAAGGCCTGGGACTGGATTCTCACACACATGCAGAGGCTCGTATGTCTCCATCCATCCATCTGGGTCATCACCCAGTCTTTATGAGAGCAATGGGGTTATGGACGTGCACATTCTTAGTGTTTTGCTGAGAAGGCAGGAAATAAATGCACCATGTTTCCCAGCCCATTTCTCCTGTTCTGCTGGCTGTGTGACCTTCTAAGATCAGTCTGGGAGCAGGGGGAGGGGAAAGAAATCCCGCTGCTGCCAGGACAGGCCCAGAGGGTCCCCCTGCCTGTCTCCCTGCCCATGAAATCAGCAAACTGTTGGGGAGAGAGGAAGACGAAGAGGACAGTGATGCCCATCGGCTCCGCTGGGGGCAGGTGTTTTCATCTCTTGCTGTATTCAGTGGCTCAGCCACTTTGTGGTCGGCTTTGTTTCCATTTTCAGATGAAGTCACGAAGCCTCAGAGAGGGTGATCATTCTCCCAAGGTCACACAGCTGACATAGAGCAGGAGCAAGATCCACACATAGAATCCTCTTCCATTTGCTAAAGCATTCAAAGTTTGTTGAGCTTCTTTCAAGGGACAGACACTGGAGATGCAGCAATGAGCAAGACCGACAAAGCCCCAGCCCAAGTGGGCTGTGTTGAGGAGCACAGCCAAGGAACAATACACACTCCAACAGGGGATGACCAGGGCTGCAGGGAAAGTAAGACAGAGGAAACGGTATCCTTGGGAGAGGTGTCCTTTTTTATAAGGTTGTCAGAGAAGGGACAGTCAAGCACAAATATGAAGGGAAGGAGTGAGTCAAGCTTCTACAGAAGGAAAGAGAGATCCACAGGAAGTGCAAAGGGCCTGAGCCCACTCTGTCTCACACGCTGAAGGGATGGCGAGTAACTGCACGTGCGCTTCCTGGGACTGCTCGTTCAGGGCTATGGCAAGCAAGGGGTCGGGGAGAGTCTGCCCCAGGGGGCGCGTTGTCTATAGAAAGTCTAAAACCAACTAAAATTCAGTGATAGAGGAAAGAGAGATCCAGGCCGAGGCACAGGAAGTGCAAAGGGCCTGAGGCCCACTCTGTCTCACACACTGAAGGGACGGCAAGTAACTGCACGTGCGCTTCCTGGGACTGCTCGTTCAGGGCTATGGCAAGCAAGGGGTCGGGGGGGGAGTCTGCCCCAGGGGGCGCGTTGTCTATAGAAAGTCTAAAACCAACTAAAATTCAGTGATAAAACACTCCTCTCCATCAGGGTGAACGGCCCCTACCTCCACCACCCCTGGGAACCCTATCACCCACATTAGACCAGAAAATATTGGCAGGTGGAACCTGTGAAAACACTCCTCTCCATCAGGGTGAACGGCCCCTACCTCCACCACCCCTGGGAACCCTATCACCCACATTAGACCAGAAAATATTGGCAGGTGGAACCTGTGTTTGTCACTTGGTGCCTTCTGGGAGCTGCGAGTGTGTGGCCAAATGCAATGCAGAGAATGAGGGGGAAGGACAGCTTGATGATGAAATGCCACTGTCACTGGCAGGCCACGTGTGGGCTCCACAGGACAGACGTGATGCATGTAGTGGGACCAGGGCAGCCATCACAGTGCCCCAGTTCCATCAAGATGGGCTTTATAAAGCACACAGATGCCCTTGCTTTCCCGTTCCTCCATGCCGAGGTCACAGAAGCCCTCTGAGCAGAGAAGCCCCACCCTGGTCTCTGCCCTGAGGAGAACCATGACTCCCCCTGCCCTCTACCCGCCTGATGCTGTTCCAGTGAGAACAGCCACTCACCAGACCGTCAAGAGGGATAGAGAAAGAGCAGTGGCTTTGATGTCCAAAGGCCAGGTTCCAGTCCTGGCTCTATCCATGACTGGCTGTGTGACATCAGCCAGGAGATTTCCAGCCTTGGGACCTCAGCTGTGAACTAAGGCTCAGGATTGGGTGACCTAGAAGGTAGTTTAGCACTGATTTCACAGGTGTCCAGATATTTCTTCTCCTAAAGACTACTCTGCAGAGCACTATGGGAAACTTAGTGCCATGAGAGACATGGTCCTCATGGAGGAGATCAGAGTCACACACATGCAAAGATAGCCCCTGAGGCACAGCTAACTCAGCGACTATCTGCTGGACAGCTGCGGCTGGGTCTGCATCTGAGAGGAGCGGGAGGACACAGCAAGGCGATGACAGCTGTCTGCTTTGTAAAGCTCTTCACAGCAGTACAGGTGGTAGGTGCTGTTCTCAGGCACATGTCACGGGTGGGGAAATGGGGGCACGCTGCCCAAACTTCTTCACAAACTTCTCTATCACCATCCCCAGTTTCTCAGGTCTTTCCCTCAGGCCTCATGATGGTTCCTCACATGCTCCCAGACCCCAGGGAGCAGGGACCTTAAAGACTGAGTTTTTAACAAACCGACCTTACCAGAACATATTATGCACCCAATTGCTCTTGGTGCCCACAGTGTGGTCTCCAAAAGAATGTCTTATTCCAACAATGGAGTTGTCGTCAAGGCAACCATGGCCTCCTCTGGGATGCTTGGAGCTCTTTACCCCACAGTCCCATCTTGCCTGGGCCTCTGATGGTACCCTAAGCTGCAGCACATGTCCTCTCTTGACCTTGAGTCTGAATCACCTCCAGACATTTCCAGATGACATGCTCATCTCCAGGGCCAGATGGACAGGTGTGTGACCTGCACGGGTGCACAGGGCCCATGCTCAGCAGGGCCTGCACTTGGTGGGGAGCTCTGCTGTCTCTAACTTGAAATTCTTAGGGGTTTCTGGACAAAGGACTCTACATTTTTATTTCACCCGAGACTCCAAAAATTCTGCAGTTGGTTCTGCCACCCTCCAAGGAGTGAGGCTTGCCCTCCTTGGGAATTGAGAAGCAAAGGCTCTATATCAAAGATGACTCTCTCCCCAAGAGAAATCCCCAAGTTTCTGGTCAATGGGTGTGTTGCTGGAGGGTCCCACTCAAAGAGGACTGTGCTCACTGGGCTTTCTAAGCACCATCGAGTTTGCTAAACAACGCAGGTGTCAACACTGCTCAGTTCATACCCTGAAACCAAATCGTGATGAGCCTGGGCAGGGGTGGAACATTATTGGAATGTGGCCAGGAGGCTCCTGGAGAGTTTTCCTCTCCCGCTTCTTGGCCCTGCCCCTCCTGCTTCAGGATGGGTTTGATCAGGGTGTCACTGAGCCCTGGCTGCTCTGGTGGTAGGTTTGCAGCTGGAGCAGTGTCTGTTCTATGCCATGAATTGTCTATACTAAAATGATGCCTCCCTCCTTGGTTGGCTTGTCCTGAAGTCTCACTGAGACCCTGTTCATGTCCCCAGCATCCTCATCTCCAACCATCCAGGAGCTGCTGTGAGAACCCAATCCCCCCACCCTTGCATGACACTCCCAGGAATGTTCCCCGGGTTTCCCTCCCCTCTGAACTACTGGAGAAGGGTGTTTGAGCAACTGAAAGGAAAATGGGAAGATGGTTTCTAGGCAGTTTCCAAGCAGGGGCCAGCACAAAATGAACATGTGGGAGTTATCATTAGGAATTTCAAGAGATTAGATCATGAAACCCATCAGGGGCCCTTCTGATCAGAGGCCCCATGAGACTGCTCAGGCGGCACCCCAGGAAGCCAGCCTTCTTCCAGGCCCTGTGGGTCTTCATGGGGTGCAGCCAGGCTATGTATCTTTTGAAAATAATTACAAGCCTCATTTTCCATTCATCTCTGCTGCATGAGTTTCAGGCAGTCGGGCCATGCATAGCTAATCAAAGCCAGAGCCAAAGGCTGCCTGGTTTGATCTCAGAGCAGCAGAAGGAGGCTGACGAGGCTTGAACACGAACATTGTAAGGCCCACAAGTGCTGCCCAGGATGCCAGCGAAGTCAAGAATTTGCCCCCAAATCCTCCCACCTCTGACCTCAGCTGCATTTTCACACTTTGTAATCAGGGCACAGTAGCTGCTGTCTGTGTGTCATTATTTCAAACCCCAGATAAATGTTCCTCTATTTCGTGAGTCTCATTTTTTCTACTTTTTGATGTTTTGTAAAATCAGATTTTTATCTGTCTATGTCTATGTCTACATTTCAACGTGACGAGGACTTGTGGCCAGCGGAGGGGACTAGTCTGGAAGCTGTATTTGTGCAGAAACATGGATTTGGCTTAGCATTTATTTTTATTCCAGCAGGAGGGTCATGGGGAGTACAGGAGGGGAAGAGGGAAGTCCACCAAAGCCCCCTGTTCTGTTGTCAGCTGGAAGGGAATTGAGAAATCTTTTACTCCACCAGAACATTCTGCCTTTTTTAAAAAAATCATTTAAAGATATCTGGAATCCAACCACTTCTCAGGACCTCTGTAAAGCTAGGGCTTACTGACCCTTCGAGTCTGTTGCACAGATTGGGTTACAAACCCTCCATGCAGGTCTGTGAGCTAGGTAATAGAAAAAAAAGGTTCTGGGAACCATAGGTATAGAAAAACAAATAGGTTTTATTAAGATCTAGGAGCAACTATCCTAATCGCTTCTCTGAAAGTTCTGAGAAGCAGTGTGGATCAGCGCTGTTAGTCTTTTATACTTAAGTCCACAATCCTGGACACCTGGGTACCCATAGGCAACTTACATTAAGTAGTAACAAGGAACACCTGAGGATATTTACAGCAAATGCTCAGCAA
>NW_007727154.1:466027-466368 GCF_000696425.1 Galeopterus variegatus | reverse complement strand
AAAGGATGTCAGGCAGTCTCCCATGGACTAAGATTACTGAAATAAGATAATTTTCCCTCCCTCTCCAGCATCACTATCAGAAAAAAATAAAAATATAAAAACTTTATGTGTGTATACCTGTGTGTGTATATATGTATATATGTGTGTATATATATGTATATATGTTTATATATATGTGCATATATGTGTATATATGTATATATCTGTATATATGTGTGTGTATGTATGTATGTATGTATATGTGTGCGTGTGTGTGCATACTGGCAGCTCAAGGGATTAAAAGCCTGGGTATTTTTGATCAACATTGAAGACTCTCACAACAAATCATCTTTTTTTTTTTT
>NW_007727154.1:462980-464465 GCF_000696425.1 Galeopterus variegatus | reverse complement strand
CCATTGCTTATAGCTATAGTTTATTACATTTTATTTCTGTACAATATTATATTGAACAACTATATCACACTTTATCCAGTCTTTTGACAATGAGCATTTATTGTTTTCAATTTTTTCTGATTATACAAACAGCACACACACACACACACACACAAACATATACATGCACACACACATGTACACATGCTCACAAAGGTTGCTGTGGACATTTTTGTTCTTGTGTCCATGAGAGTTACTAATATCTGTAATTAGAAGTGAGAATGCTGGATCAATCCATATGTGATTATTCATCATTGCAAGAAAATGCCAAACATTTTCCAAATGATTGTCCCAAAGCAGACAAACTACGGTGGTTCATGTAAACTTGTTTTGATAGGCATCCTTTTCAGTATTTAGCGCTGCCAGACTTTGCAATTGTTAGCAGTCTAAGAACTATTAAATTATATTTAATTATAATCTTAATCTCCATTTCTCTGATTATTAATCAGGGTGTACATATTTTCATATGTCAGTGAGCCATTCACATTTCCTGTCATGTGAAATGTCTGTTCACACTTTATTTTTTAAATTGGATTATCTGTATGTTCTTAATTGATTTGAAAGTGTTATTTAAATTTTAAAGACACAAATACTTCATTGTACATTCTTCTGTCAATTCAGGGCTTGCAATTTTAATTTCCTCATGGTGCTTTTGTGTAGTTCACATCCTAAATCCCAATCGTTCCTTTTGTGATCAGAGTTTCTATATCCTGTTTAAGATACACTTCTCTAGTCTGAGAAAATAGTTTCCTATACTGACTTTAAAAAGTGTTGAGGTTGGTCTTTCAAATTTAAGTCAAATTCACTAGAATTCATTTCATGTGTAGTATAAGATTATAATCCAACTAAGTTTTCTACATGAATAACTAGACATTTTATTGAAGAGAGTTTCTTCTCTTTACAAATCGACACATCCAAGTCCACCATTTGATGTTTTATATTAATTAAGGATCTGAGTCCGGTCTCTTTTTCTGTTCCATTTGTCAATTTATCAATCTCTGTGCCTGTATCAAGTGTCTTAATTACTATAACAGTATATATCTTAATATAATGAGTAGGTGAGCTTACCCACCTTATTCTTGAACTTTTCTCTATGACACAAATTTTAGAACTGGTTTGCCATTTTACTTACAATAATCATACTTGAGATTTTGATTAAATGTACAAAAAATTATGTATAAATTTGGAGGAAGTTGACATAGTTATCATGTTGAATTGCTTTATCTAAGAACATAGTACACTTTTTCACTTATTTAGGGCTTCTTCAATGTTGCTTAATAAAGTTATAGAACTACTTCTGTTTTCTGGCACATATTTTATTAAATTTATTTCTTATTACTTTACGGTTTTGTCACTATTGTAAGTAATATTTTATCAATCTTCATGGAATCCTGTTTACAGATGAATAGAAATAAAAATTATTATTATGTTGATCTTATATACAGT
>NW_007727154.1:453040-462631 GCF_000696425.1 Galeopterus variegatus | reverse complement strand
TATTTTAAGTTTTTTTTCTGATTCATTTTGAAATCTTTATCACTATTGGAAGGACGACAATGTGTACATTTATACAAACCAGCTTTTAATAATAAAAAAAATCTAACAATTCCAGTATCTGAAGTCTTTTGGATTCTAAAAGCCCCAAATTTTGGTTTCTATTTCTTACTCAGATTCATAGTGGTTTCTTTACTTTAGAATTGGTAATTTCATTTTTGAGCTCATATTTTCTTAATATTAATCTGAAAAAATCCTGAGTAGCTAAACTGATGATTCTGTACACTGTTGGACACCTGGAAATTTGTAAATAAAACTGACTTAAAACCACTGTGGTCTCTTTCACAGGACCCCAAGATTCTAGAATTAATCCCCTTACCTCTGATGCAAGGCTACTTATCAGATCTCAGTGCTGATGTGAGCATTTGGGCTTGCAGTTATTCTCCATTTTGCACTTACATTACTTCTCATCGCTCCAGTTTCAGGTTTCTATGATTTGTTTATTTTGATCTGTTTTGGCTGAGAGCTCATGGAGATTTTTCCTTACCTCAAATACTTTAAAAAGTAACATTTCCATAGGATATAGCTTTTTCTTTGTGTGTGGGGGGGGGGGTTTGTTTTGTTGTTTTGTTTTGTTTTGTTTGAGTTATATATTTTCTCAGATACCAACTTTAAAAAGTAACATTTCCATAGGATATAGCTTTTTCTTTGTGTGTGTGGGGGGGGTTTGTTTTGTTGTTTTGTTTTGTTTTGTTTGAGTTATATATTTTCTCAGATACCTGATCCACAATACTGTTAGAAAAGAAGTCCACAGACTAAATATTTTAACTTTGCAAATATACCATTTTGAATATAAGCGTTAATGAAAATCAACAAAAACTTAGCCTATGATCACACTTAGTTTGAAACTGTGAGCTTTTTAACATAAAATTGAACCAATGTTTTGTAGAAAAAAGGCAAATCACCACACAATGTTTTATACTTTATGAAAGAAATCTATAAAAAACATGCTATAGCTTTCCTCTGTCATGTGGGTTTACCCCATCAATTCTTTATATATAGTAGTGCTCATTGCTGTTAGCCTGGGCATTCTAAATGTATGCAATCTTAGCTTTTGATGAATATTAGTTAGGTTATGAATTCAGCTGTTTCACTGAGTCTCAAAATAGCAGAAGTTTAAAAATCTCAGCATCGCAGCCCAAGGCTAGGGCAGCAGGCTCCTACTGTAATTCACCTCAACATCCCTAGAAGATTGTTTTTATGTGCATAGTCTAAAACAACTCACTATTGCATCCACATTCCTCTCAGAGAAAAGAGGAAGAGAAAAGGGGTGGCACATTCCTTCCCATTAAAAAAAACAAGAAGCTACGTGCCAAGTGCCCACATATCTCATTGGTAATCATGTGGCACACCTAGCTGAGATGAAGCTGGGAAAGTAGTATTTATAGAAGAAGCAAGATTGAATATGAATCATTAATACGATTGTTTCCTTTTTCTGTTGATTGCTGACTTTCCTTTGAGTGTCAAGACACATGATGCTAGAAATGGTAGCACAGGCTGTATGGTTAGCAAACAGAAGAGAGGTTCAGAACTCAGAAGATAAGAAGAGCCAGGAGGAGAAAATGATATTTGTGTAACACACAGTCATAATGCTGAATACTGCAGATAGATTGTATAATATTTAATTCCAGAGAAAAGATGTCTTAGTTTGGATTTCCCCTCACAAAGACTCTGAGGCAAAGATTTGGGTGCAATAGCTCATTTGAGAAAGTATCCCAGGAAGCATGATGAGCACTTGAGGAAAGGAGGCAGGGAGGGAATGAGGGACAATAACTTGCCACCAAGGGCAATGGGGGCCTGATTCCATGGGGGACCCTCTGAGAAACTGTGTGCCTTACACCTCTAATGTGTCCAACAAAGAACAAGGAAGGCAGCATCATTATTCCCCATATTTACCTTACTCACCAAACTCTTCCCTATTATGTGAAGTTTGTCCCTGGGGAGTTCATTCCTCCATAGTACTGTCCTCTCTGCATGGGCCAACCAGATCCCCTGGACATGGAATGCCCACACAGAGACACGAGGAAGCCACGGGCATGCACAGAAACTGCAGCTCACCTGCAGGTAGGCTGAGCGGTATAGGAAGAGCGATGACAGAGACTGCTATAACCTATGAGTTATGTGGAAACCTCCATTTTCCACAGAAGGATGTTGATATTCTTAGAGATTTTGAAACTTGACTAGTAAGGGACACTGCCAGGCTTCTAATCTTGCCCCTCTGACTACACTGCCTGCGTTTTATACTACCTTTTTATAAAGAATGTAAAAACTCTTATTTCAAGAACTTTCCTGTTTTTCCAGAATTTTGACACTTGGAGATGACTATGGGGGACCCCTGCTTGTAAATGCTTATCTGAGCCTCCAAGTAAGCACCTGTCTCCATTGACTGAGTGAAGCAATTCAGTCTCCCTTTGAGCCATTCCAAAGCAACTCAGAGTCCATCTCATCCATTTCCCAGATGCTGCTGGTGATAAAGCTGTGATGAGATAATTATTTATATTCTGTAGCATGGAGCTGGTCATTTGCATATCTGATCGTCTCTGAGTCTGTGCACCACCATGGGAAGAGTCAGCTCAAAAGGGGAGCCAGGGGTGGTCCAATGGACTTTTGGCTCTAGATTTTCTCCCCCTAGGTGTCTGATTATTAGTAGAAAAAGGTAATTATCAAGATGCCCCCACCCCGCAGAGCATTCTGCTTAAGAAAAAAACAAGGCAGTTGGAATTTTTTAGGTTTTTTTTTTTTTTTTTTCAGAATGAAAAATGCACATTGTGTGCACGCGGGCATGTCCACTTCTAAACTAAATGAAATGTGCTTGTCTGTTCCCACATGACCCACACATATGTCATCTTCATTTTACAAAAAGGGAATAGAGGCACAAAGAGATGAAATAACTTACCCAAGATCCTATAGCAAAAAAAAAGGATCCAAATTCAATGACAATCAAGGAATTCTACAATATCTCCTTGGCTCCCTGGAGATACTGCTACCAAATCAGACATAATTCTCTCAAAATGAGACATACTGTAATATTCTTCCTCTGTTAAACAGAAAAGACACAACATATTGAAGACTTGCTTGATGACCGAGCTACATCATTATTAACATCATATTCTCTGTCTTTGTCTCTGATGACTTTGTACAGTCTGCCTGGAGTGTGTTCATTGTAATTCTGCCACCTCTTCCCCTACCCCCCTTCTGACCCAGCACATGTATAATCTGGCTGTCCCTTCAAGTTCTGTCACTTCCTAACCTCATCGCTATTTTCAGAGGGCCCTTTCTTCAGTAACATTTATCACAATTATAAGTGTGTAGTTACCTGTGTAATTGTTTGTTTGTCACTCTATAAGCCCTACAATGACAGAGCCCATAGAGGACATTTTAACAGTATATATTCATCAAAAAAGTGTGTTGAGCATTTTATTTGATTGCTATTTGAAAAAGTTTAATCAGAGTAAAAAAAAAAAAAAGAAAAACGTAATAAAAATCTAGCCGCCCCCAAAACAAAATTGTTTTCATACTTCCACATATTCTTTCAATTGCTGACAATAGTTTTTTTTTTTTTTTAAATGATCTTTATTTTAATTACAATATAAATATAATTTCATATTCTGCTTGATTTTGGACCTTATTATTTTAATGAGTATTTTCCATACCACTTCATAGTCACTTATTATTAAATATAATACCTTCATAGTATCACTGGGTGATGGCATTATCATAGTGACCTTAATTGTTCTACCAAGGCTGCATATTTAAGTCACTCCTCAGGCCAAGTCTTTATTTTGTTTTCTGTTGTATATTATCCTGTCATAAAAAAACTCTTACATAAAACTTATTTTTCTTTTTCCATTTATTTCTTTTAGATAAATTCTCAGAAGCAGAGGTCAAGATGCATATAGCTACCTATTGCTCTAAAAATGTCTTCTTGGGGAGTTCTGGTCAAGATGGCAGAATAGATGGTCCCCAGCATCACTCTCTCCCACAAATCAACCAATTTCCAACTATAAAAATGTAACAACAGCCAAGCTGTGGCTGCTGGAGCTCAGGCGAAGAGGAGGAGACACCTACAGAGTTCATGATGGGGCAGAAGCCATGATGAGAGAAAGAAAAAACTGCTCAGAGCATTTTGGGCCACGGCCGCTTTAAGGCTGAAACAACTGAGTGCATGGAGTAGGAGCTGGCAGAAGCCACAGCCCTTCCGATGGAGTTACTTGAAGGCGGCAGTTGAGAAGATGGCTTTGGTGGCACCCAGGACAGCAAGACCACTAATAGGGTTCCTGTGGTCTCATACAGGGGCAAAGACCCGGTACAGCTGAAAAAGGGGAGACATTCAGAGTCTGGTGAGTCATTGCAAAGGACCGGGGCAGGGTCTGTCCCACGGGAAGTGTTTGGAGCACGGGTGGTGTGGGAAATGGGCCTACCAGAAGAACACTGGGACACAGCAAGGATTGCTGATCCACCCCCCAATCAGTGTAGGACCACTCGGAAGAGACTGGTCAGGAATGCAGGATTGTATGGGGTGCAGTTTAATGAAAAGATTCAGGCCCAGATCAGAGTTTCTACACAACCCACGTGCATCAGGTCTCTGGAGAGCTGGAAGTACCTATAAGGTCAACTGTTAAACCCTGAACTGCACAAAAAGTCTTCTCTAGGGAAACAGCAGCAAAGCAGCAATTTAGCTCAACAACACAGCTAAAGTACTGGTTCCCATAGGAAGTTCCCCCATTTTAGAAGTAAGCAAAGGACAACAAATTAGTTCTGGCTCAGGCACACCACCAGTGCCTCGGGGCCCACCAGGGGATCTAAGATATGGAGCCGGGAACTGAAACTCTCATCCACAGTCAGGCACACCACCAGCATCTTAGGGCCCCACCCAGGGGCCTGGGGTATGGAGCTAGGGACTGGACCCCCTGCCCACAACCTAGCACATGACCAGCACCTCAGAGCCCTGCCCAGGGGCCCAGGCCATTGAGCTGGGGACTGGAACCCCCACAACCAGGCACATCACAGCACCAAGGAGCATGCCAAAAACATCATCTCCATTTGGGTGGCCCACCACAGCCACCACAGTAACCATGGCTGCTGCAAAAGTGGCTAGACCTCACAACCACCACACATACAGTCTGCCAGCCCCTGGAGTGCATTGACACAAGGAGAGTCACCAGCTAAGACCAAAGAAAAGAAGAAGATGTCTCTCCCCACAAAGCCCACTCCAGAGTGACAGAAGAAACATCTGTTCTATGATAATATTGGGGGACCTGAATACACCTTTCAGCATTGGACAGATCATCTAGGCAACAAATGAACAGAGTAACCATTACTCTTTCAGAGGGAAAGAAGAAATCTAGGGTTATCAGTGGGGGTGGGGTGGGGGGGGAGGAGAGAGGGATAGGGAGAGATTGGACAAGGGGCATAAAGAATAAGTACAATTTGTGACAATATACACACTAGTCATGTTGATTTGATCAACATATGTCAGCATTGAATTCCAAAAATATGTATAATCAATTATGATTCGATAAAAAAAGGGGAAAAAACAGAAAGAAAAATGTCTTCTTTAATTATTCCCTAAAAAAGTATAAATTTGGATTCCTACTAACTATATAGGACCCCATTTTTTCTTGATACCTTCAAGATAAATAATGTTAATTACCTGACTAGATAACTTCACATATTTTCTCTGTGTTCATATAAACATGAAAACATAAGTTTTTGTTTGTTTGTTTTGCTTTGTTTTGTTTGTTCTTTTTGTCGTTTGTGTGACCGGTAAGGGGATTGCAACCCTTGGGTTTGTGTCGCCCGCGCTGCACTCAGGCAGTGAGCACACCGGCCATCCCTATATAGGATCTGAACCCGTGGTAGAAGCACTGCTGCGCTCCCAGCACCGCACTCTCCTGAGTGAGCCACGGGGTCGGCCTGAAAACATAAGTTTTTAAAATTATTTTATATATATATATATATATATATATATATATATATATATATCATGTGGAAATATACCACATTTACCTAATGCAGGTGTCCATGGACATTTAGGCTGATTCCATATCTTGGCTATTGTAAACACAGCTGCAATGACCATGGGAATTCAGGTATGTATCCCTTTGACATGATGATTTTCATTCCTTTGGGTATACACCCAGCAGTGGGATTGCTGGATCATATGGTAGATTTATCTGTACTTGTTCGAGGAGGCTCCATACTGTTTTCCATAAAGTCTGTGCTAATTTACAGTCCCACCAACATTGTAGAAGATATCACCCTTCTCTACATCCTCAGCAGCAGAAGTTTACATGACGAGAAATATGTCTGTGTGCATTTCTCCATTCCTTACTTTTCTCACTCAACCTTCTCCCAACATTAATCAAAGATGACCTAATATAACTTTTGCACAACTGTTATTTCATGACATGAATTTACCAAATGTATTCCTCTAGTGGTGGGCACTCAAAGTTGTTTCCAAGTTGTTGTTTTTGTTTGTTTACTTGCTTGTTTTGTAGCATTACAAATTATTCAGTCTTGAATCTTCTTTTACATAAAACTGCACTTATCAATACTTCAACTTCTCAATGAAAGAAAGTGAGCCAAGATGCTGAGTACTATTCAAGCTTTATTAAATAAAGAAATCTGCTGGGCTGTGCTCAAAGTAGCAGGCAGCCCAGGAATGCCCTGAAAAGGGGACAGCACCAGGTGTGGGGTGGTAGAGCTTATATAGTGTGTCAAGGGCTGGCTGATACCATCAAGGAGGGTCATTATGCTAATGTGGATCAGGGTGGAGAACTGCATCCTTGCCAAAGCAAAAGGGGTTTCTGTTTAAGTCAGGAGGCTTCTCATAAAGGGAAGGGGGGAGGGGAGGGGAGGAGGTGGACAGGGCCATTTTGTACTTGGGCTTGTCTAAAGTGGTGCTGGTTATGTTGCAGATCTATTATTTCTGCCTTTTAAGTACAGGAAAAAGGGAGAGAGGGTGGTGGTCCCATTTTACTGAAGCTACTTCCTGCTGGAGATGGGTGCAAATGTGGAAAAAATAAAAGATTTAGGTGGCGGGGTATTGGTTTCATGTGGAGAGGCTGTATCCCTCCGGGGAAGGGTCGCTGATTCTGAGGGGCTGATATCCTCCTTTCAGGGACAATTCAGTGACCTTTTGGTGAAAACCTGCATATGTTCCTGCAAGAAATTAGAGAAACACCAAAAGAGACAGGGGACAAAAACTAGGATGAGGCACAGACAGTTAGGGGTCCCAGTAGGGGTATAAGCCAGGGTAACCAAGGGTTCAGTGAAATGGTTTAAGTTGTTTTGGGTCACCCCAGACTCATTTACATAATAACAGCATTCCTCCCCCAAGAAGAGGCAGGTGACTTCCTTCTCGGCTGTAAGGAAGTAAAGGGCCCAATGTTTCTGTAAAGTGACTGTCGCGCAAGTGAGGTGACCTGTCACTGGAGGGAGGAGATGCTATCTATGCTTAGTTCTTCTGAGTTATACGAAGTTATACGATTATAACTACAACATGGTTTTTTGTTAGTCTCATGGTAACTATAACACAAAAACTTACATAAGACATACTAAAAGTAAATAGTGAGAAATCAAAATACACTGGCACTTCCTGAGAGGGGGGCCAAAGGTAGTCCCAGTCCCTTCTCAATCTCTCCATCTGTCTGGAGGGTGATGTCAGGGATGGGCCAAAAGAACATGCAAGAAATCGCATTGGGGGGCAGGTGATAGGATTATGTAGTTTTACAAAGGAAATATATTCCAATTTTAGGGCATGGATGAGGAGGAGGTAAGTGAGTAGTAGGATATGGTGTTAGGCAGAGTGTGGGCAGGCCCCACACAATACTGACAGTCCCTACTGAGTTGAGATTAGAGAAAAGTGAAGAGACGTTTGTGGAAATGTTGTGGGCTGCATCGACAGGGAGGGGGTGACCACAAAAGGTTTCTCACAAAGTGGGAGACAGATGAGTCACTCAGGGAGTCTGATTTGCTGAGGACTGCATCGTCCCTGTGGACCTGGAATCTCCATGTTCCTGGTAAGGGGGAGCATTGGGATAGGAGGAAAAACATGGGAAGGATGCAAAAGGTTAGGGAGCCAAAAGAATTTAAAGGGCACATTGCCACAATGAAATTGCTAAGATGCATCCTACTGACAGGAAGTAAAGAAGTACCAGGAGAAATCTTCCTATAATGTTATAATGTCCGGAGCCAAAGAGCCCAGTCATAGCCTACACAGGGTCATGAAGCCCTGCCAATAGCCCTCTGGCACTAAAGATATAAATGCTGTGTCCTTTCCACCCTTTTCTCCTTCTTACTGCTTCCACAGCCCTAGGCATAGATCACTGCTGCTTTGCTTTAGATAGCTGAGAAATGTTCCATTTCCCAGAATGATTTGCCTTGTGCTTTTTCCCAGAAAACATCTGCATACTTCCTTATCTGCTGATTCCCTCCTGCTGTCTATATAAGCTGTGACCTTCTGGCTAATAAACGAGACTTTCGTATAACTTCGTATAATGTATGCTATACGAAGTTATTACGTTAAAACTATCTAACAAAAAAGAATTTCAGCAACAATTAAAAAAAAATCAAGTTTAGTAGGAAGTTACAGAGAATGCCTCTTTGAAATGGCTGTAACCTAACCTGGAAATCCTCCAAAATTCCTTGCCCTCTTGAGTTAAATGGATGCCTGTTGTTTAGCCTAAGAGGAATCATCATGGAGAAGGAATGTCTATTTGCCCAAGTCTGGATTTCTAAGAGATTGAAGGGGGTGAGCCCCAACCTCCAAAACAAAAATGGAAGATCAGACCTCAGTGTGAATTCTGATTTCCATCCCAGAAGAGAATCAGGAATTTGTCTTTTTGTTTGCCTCTCGTTCACCACTATGCTAATGAAGAGATTGTTGAACACCAACAATGCGTCACCTCCACCTGGATGAGTAATCCATTAATCCTATCACCTTTTCACTATCCCTCACCTGTCTAAAGTCCTCTCTTCCCTTCTTATCCAGCTTTAATCATGATAATCTCTTCTTGCAATCACCCTCAACTCTTTTGCTTCCTCTTGCTTTCTCATTTCGTGCTTGGCAAGATCACAACCTTTATCAAACCCATATTAAATCTTAAATTGAATTCTTATAAAGTCTACATCTACTCTGTGCCTTACAGCTTGGTGTAACTAGAGGAATATGTACTGCTATCAGGGTTCCCTTTAAATGTGTGACCATGGGGCTGGCCAGTTAGCTCAGTTGGTTAGAGCATGGTGTTATAACACCAAGGTCCAGGGGTGACCAAGAACCTCAAATGGGCAATCTTACTGTTTTTCTTTTTGGCAGTGTCAGTTATAGGATCAGGTATAGGGACCAGCCAGCCCCCATATTGTATTTCTTTCTTTCTTTTTTTTTTTTAAAGATGACCGGTAAGGGGATCTTAACCCTTGACTTGGTGTTGTCAGCACCACGCTCACCCAGTGAGCAAACCGGCCATCCCTATGTGGGATCCGAACCTGTGGCCTTGGTGTTATCAGCACCGCACTCTACCGAGTGAGCCA
>NW_007727154.1:450996-452154 GCF_000696425.1 Galeopterus variegatus | reverse complement strand
GTGAGTGACTGGTGGGTAGGCCAAAAAGAAGGATGATTTCTGAGGTGAGAGTGTGCATTACTTCTGTAATATCCTCTGAAGTGCAGGAAAAGCCTCAATCCAACCTGAAAAGGCTTCTACTAATGTTAGAAGATAGCGTGTCCTTTTGTGGGGAGAGTAATATAAGGGCTGAAGAAGGCACGGTAGGAGTTCTTAGCCTATATGAACTGAATTATGGAAATCTAAAAGGATTTTCTCAGCTTGTGTAGAAGGGAGGACATAGTGACCAAGAAAGTATGCCAGTTGTCCTGTCTCTGTGCCCACAACTGTTGGAGGTGTTGTATTTCTTGGAGTGTGTATTGGGATAAGGGCATAGGGGCCATGAGAAGGACCTGAGCAGGAGAGGAAGAGTGGGGGCCTTGTGATGGAGCAGCCTGTTTTGCAGTTAGATCCGCCAGCTTGTTACCCTAGGCTGTGGGGTCATTGGAGGTTTGGTGTCCTCTGCAGTGTATAACCCCAGCCTCCTTTGGGAGTTGTGATAAAAGGATGAGATCTCCCATCTATGAACTATGTAATGGGATGTGGGAGATGTGTGGAAAGGGATTGAGAAAGAGATCTAAAGCCTCCATGTAATTGTGTTCTAAGGGTTGTGAGTGTTTTGTGATAAG
Source organism: Galeopterus variegatus (assembly GCF_000696425.1). Taxonomy (NCBI): domain Eukaryota; kingdom Metazoa; phylum Chordata; class Mammalia; order Dermoptera; family Cynocephalidae; genus Galeopterus; species Galeopterus variegatus. The sequence goes on along the minus strand of NW_007727154.1, from coordinate 451,507 downwards.
AGTGGCTGGATTTTAAGGGAGGGCAAGGTTTAAAGGAGAACTGGGAGTTTTCCATGAAAGTAAGGTCAATAAGTTGTAGGTGGGAAAGGGAGAGAATTGACTTGACCTTATGGCTGAGAAGGTCTTGACTGTTTGTTGTTTAAAAGTTAGTTTAGAGCTTTCTTATGTTAAATGGGTGGCTGCTGCCAAGGCCCATGAACAGGGGCCCATTCTTGAGTTGTGGTGTCTAGTTGTTTGGAGAGATTTGTAACCGGGGGGAGAAAATATCTCCTGCCTTTTGTCCCAAAGCCCCGACTGCCAATCTTTGGGTTTTGGTGACATATATGATAAAAGGATGAGATCGGTTTGAGAGAGATACAGCTGGGGCTCTGAGGAGAGTGGCTTTTAATCACTGAAAGTGAGACTGAATGGGCTTTTTGGGATCTAAGGGAATGGCAGGATCCTCTTTGGCTGTCCCATAAAGTGGCTTTGCTAGCATGTCAAAGTTAGGAATCCATAGGCAAAGATACCC
>NW_007727154.1:449334-450674 GCF_000696425.1 Galeopterus variegatus | reverse complement strand
TTGCTGGGGGACACTCGATATCCCCTGGAGGCCAGGAAATTAAGGAGAGCAACAGTGTGGGTCTGTGAATCCTCATAGGAAGGGCTACAAAGGAGGAGGCCATCCACATACTGTATTAAAGCGCTAGAGTTTGGGGGAAGTTCAAATAAGTCTTGAGCTAAGGCCTGGTCAGAAAGTGGGGGCTCTCCCAAAACCCCTGAGGTAGTACTGTCCAAGTGAGTTGTTGGGAACAAAATGTGTCAGGATTAGTCCTGTACTAGATGGTATCAGCCAATAGGCTTTATAATTGGAAGGATGGGTGTATTGAAAGGCGAGTGGGTAAGCCGTGAGAGATGAGAACAAAGGAGTTTGTGTATGATGGGTTTTAAGCCTATTAGGTATTTGTTATTGATGGGGTACTGTGGAACATCAGGGAACAAAGAGGGATTCAGCAATTTAACAAGGGCAGGGGAATGGTCCATAGCAATGGAGGGAGAAGAAGCTTCCCATACTAGGGATTAACCTTGTCCGAGGGGGAGGGGAAGGTGGAAGCCTCAGAGGCAAAATCTGGGTGTGGTCTCTAACAGGAGTATTGTAGCTGGAGTTAAAGTGTTTAGGGTAAGAGTAGCTCTGAATTTGAAAAGAACGTCCCATCCCAGTAAGGGGGTTGGTGATTGAGGCATTTTTAAGAATTTGTGTGTGAATTGGGTGTGATGTAGGGTGCAGGAAAGGGCTTGAGTGATCCATGGGTGGTATTCTGATCCCATGACCTCTACTATTGTGATAGAATACAGGGTTGTTTGTCCTGCATATTCAGGAAGGGTAGAGTAAATGGCCCCTGTACCAATGACAGAAGAGATCCACTTACCTGCTATGAGTTACCATGGGCTCACACATGGGGGCCTGGTAGAAGAAGCGTGCCAACAAAGAGTATCCTCTCTTCTGTCCACCTTCTTTTTGAGAGAAAAGTCATGACCTGCTAATGAAGCATCCTTCAATAGCTGGGGGGCATAAGGAGAGTTCTCTTGGCCAGGTGCCTGGGTTTTGTAGAGACCTGAGTCATAGAGAGAGTAGTTGGGGGAACTGTAGAAGAAGGCAGGACAGACCCACTGAGTCACCCTGAATTGAGGCCGGTATTGGATGCATTGGTCTGAAACGGCCAAAGTTGAGTCCTGAGTGTACCTGGTTCTGGCAGGTCTGGGAAGGGTGGCCAAGGGCCAATCAACCCAAGAGAGGGGATCGGCCACAACATCGGCCAAAACCCTTCCCATGTTTCAGCACCATAATGAAAGAAAGTGAACCAAGATGCCAGGTACCGTTCAAGCTTTATTAAAGAAAGAAATCTGCTGGGCTGTGCTCAA
>NW_007727154.1:438412-447906 GCF_000696425.1 Galeopterus variegatus | reverse complement strand
TTGCTTTGTATGACATTTTCAAAACACACGAGTTCCACATTTTTATATACTGACATTTTTTCCCTATAGATTCTAGGTTTCTTGAAAAAGTTATTCTCATCCTTAAAAAGTTTATATATACTTCCACATTTTGTCAAGAATTTTGAACATTGTAATTTTTTCATGTTAATATTAATTCACCTTTGACAGATGTAGTCATTTGCTTTTATAGATGCCATGATGCAAGAATACAAAGCTTTTGTTTTATTTGATCTAATGAATAATCAAAATTTCCACAACCATTTGTTAAATAAACCATCATTTTCCCCTGAAATAAAATATAGTTTTCCAGATATTTTCCCCTTCAGAGCCCTCAGTTCTGTCCTTTTCATTCATATCTTCCTGTTTTAATATTATACTTTTTTTGCCTCATAATAATTTATGTACATGGAAAAATATAAATATTCTTTAAAAAAAAGTCTTTTTAAAAAATTACATGCCATTCTTAGACATCTGTTTGTCATTATCAGATTTTTTAGTTGTTTTTCAGTTCTAGTTTCAAATGAAAAGCTTGCTGAGATTCTAATGGAATTTAAATCAAAATTGTATATATTGCTGCACTAGTTTCCAAAAGAACAGACTAAAAATAGAAATGGAGTCACCCCTGCTAAGTTCCATGTCACTTAGACCTGAGAAGTCAGTAGAAAGAGAAAACCGTCCATTTCCCGAACAGACCGGTTTTAATCTTCAATAGGTATGATAATGAAGTTCCTTCTGCTTTAATCCTTACAAAAAAGAGATAACCTGAAGTAACTTGATGGTATTTTTCTATTGTTCTGTCTTCCTGTACCCACCTTACAAGAAAAGTAACTCTGAAATGACCAATCCACATTCTATTCTTTTTTCCTGCTTTCTTTAACCTTTTCTGTCTATGAAACCAACCTCCTCTGTGGGGCCCATTGAAACACTTATTCTTTTGTATGGAATAACATGTTGCCCAATCCTAGAATCACAATATGCCAATTGAGATCTTTAATTTAAAAAAAAAAAAGTATATGAATTTGGGGGACACTAATATGATCATATTTTCCTCATGTAGACCCTGTAGTTTTCTAAGAATTTTACAGTTTTTGCGTTTCCTGTAATTATTCATATAGAGCTATGAACTGCTATTGTAAATTTAGAGAAAAGCTATTATATATAAATACATGTTATAGATTATATAATAATATATAATATTAAATAATTAAATATTAAATAATATATATATTAAATCTGACATTTTTATCAATATTTTATTAGAGATTTTAGGGTTTTATTAAGAAAACTAATGAATGATCAATAAATAGAAATAATTTATTTTATGACTTTCAATTATTTTAATAATTATTTTCATTTTTTGGAATAGTATACGGATCTATCAAATACTTTTTCTAGACTTTCAAACAATTTTTTTTTCTTTGATTAGTTGATGCTGGAAAAACATGCTGATAGGCTCACCCCTGACAATTTCCATGCTCTAGGCAATTATTCAAATGAAGGTCCACATAGCCTATGTCTAAATATTTAAAATGTATTTATTAAACTGTTACAAAATAAACTATTGAATGAAGTATGTTTTATCTCCCTACCATGACTAACATATGTTCATAATCATTTGTAAAGACAATTTAAAATTTAAGAACTTTTTCTCAGAATTCAACCCTGGAACATGTTGGCACAGAAATAATGAACCCTGGACCACAACTATGAAAATAGTAGTGATTTCTGTTTGCTGGATGTCTAACAGCAATCTTTTATAACTATCAGTGATTTCTTTTTTTCCTTGTGTGTGTGAACAATCATATTGCCCTCCAATAATTGTCAGTGATAAATTATTAGTGTCAGTAGGTTTTGCTTTCTCTTTTCTTCTTTCTCTCTGTCTCTCTCCTTCTTCCTTTCTTTGTTATTCCACTAGTCAGTTTCTTTTGAATGATTTTGAGCAGAAGCCAAGATAATAGTGATTCTAGTCATGTTCCTGACTTTATAGGAAATGATTTAAAGTCTCTTTGCTAAGTATGATGATTGCCGCAGGCTTCTGAGAGATACATTTGATCAAGTTAAGAACTATTATTTATTCATTATTTCCTAAAAATTTTAATGCTAGATGATTGTTTAATTTTATCAAAAGGTTTTTCTTCACCTCTTAAAATGATGGTAAAGTATTGCTCTTTAAATCTGTTAATGTGGTGTATAACATTATGATTTCTGCTTTTGAACATTCTTTAATTTTTAGAATAATTTGCTCTATTCTATTTTGTAACAAGTTTCTATGAATATATTTTTTAACTCACCTTGCGATAGTTCTAAGCCTGCCACCTTTTTTTTTTTTTTTTTTTCCCCTGAGTTTAAAAAGTATTTTATTTTCTCTTTTCCTGAACTTGGTCATTCTGGCTCATAAAGTTGCTACTGTGTGTGCGTGCGTGTGTGTGTGAGACAACCCCCTATATTGAACTATATGCTTTTCCATGTTGTCTGGAGCAGGGATTGAGGCCTGGGATTTACAGCAGAAACTGTAGACTCATGTTTTGTTTCTACTTAACTCTTTTCCATGTCTCGATGTATAAACATCACTCTTACCCTGCAAAAGGTTATTATTTATTTAGTTGATTATTTTGGCTTTTGGAATAGTAAGTCTATTTCTGTTTATTTTTCAATATTTTCTGCTTCATTCAAAATAAGTTTTGCTTTGTAACTAGATATTGCTCCTCTGCCATAAGAGACCTCTTTCTTCATAAGTCTATTTTATTAATGCCATGAGCCAATCACAAATACACAAGCTCTAGGAAGCAGTTAAAGGTTTCTCTTAGGAATAAAATACACATGGGCTCTAAGAAATGCCTTCTGGGCCCTCAGAAACTTTTCTTGCCTGCTAATATTTTGAAAATTCTGTTCTAGATAGTTTTCAGATGAATGAAATGTACCTTGATGGGTGCATAAATTATTGACTGCCAACACTAACCCCCAGACGTTGTAGGATTTATTTAAAAAAAAAAAAAATTGAAAAGCACAGTCATGAAGTATTCTGTTTGAGGTAGAAATTCTTAGTATTTAATTATATATAACAATATCTTAGGATGAAAAAAGTGAATACATAGGAAAACGTTAGTGAACTAAGAGTTAAGAGATTGGGATTCAGTTTGCAAAAAAAGTGGGTACTCTGTATGCATGTTAAATATAACATAACTTTGAAATTCTAAAGTTTTTAAAATTATTTTTAAATAAAAGTGAATTAAACTTTTTAATAGAAATTCTAAATATATAGATACATAAAAATCTTCAACAATCTTACTTTTCTTCAAACCAACAATTAAAAACTGGAATAAATTCTTTGACATCTCTGTATAAGCTTCTACAAATATACAAACAGTTTTTGCTTTTCAGTTATAGGATTGCATTACAAAAATATCTTCATTCCTTTGCCTAATGATATAGCAGGGGCATTACTACAAGGTAATAGCTATACATAAGATATAAATTTTATTAGCTAAATTATATTACATAATTTACATTGTTTTTGCCACTCAAGCAATTTTACTTTCAAAATAACTGCATGTATGTTTTTATATGATGCCTGTGAACCTTTTCTGTATTTAAAATTGATGCACATGTTTAGAATTGTTGTGTCGAAATCTTTTTTTTTTTTTTACTGTTACAGATACTACATGATAGCCTCCCAAACATTGTGCCAAGCAATGGGTGAGAGTAACAATATTATCAAGAGCCTTTTAGTCTATCTTAACTTTTGTCAATTGAATGAGTTAAAATGCTATGAAATTATAATTTTAATTTGTTTTCTAACCATCACAAATGATACCATCACAAACCACAGAACATTTCAGTCAACAACATACGATGTATACAACGGTGGTCCCATAAGATTATAATGGAGCTGAAAAATTCTTTACTGCCTAGTGACATTGTAGCCATCTAACTGTTGTAGCACTATTACTTTGTTACTAAAATGAATTTAGTGTAGCCAAAGTGTGCAGTATTTATAAAGTTTATAGAGTGTATGATAATGTCTTAGACCTGCACATTCAATCATCTCTCACTCGCTGACTTACCCAGAGTGACTTCCAGTCCTGCAAGCTCCATTCATGGTAAACGCCCTACACAGGTCAGGTCAACCATTTTTTATGTTTTATAATGCATTTTTACTGTACCTTTCTATGTTTATATATATTTAAATACATAAATACTTACCATTGTGTTGCAATTACCTACAGCATTCAGTACAGTAACATGCTGTATAGTTTTGTAGCCTAGGAGCCATAGGCTGTACCACATAGTGCAGGTGTGTAGTAGGCTAGACCATGTAGGTTTGTATAAGTACACTCTGTGATATTTGCACAATGATGAAATCACCTAAAAACATGACACATTTTTCAGAAAATATTCTGTCATTAAGGGATGCGTGACTGTATTGAGATGAAATATCTTCATTGGTTATTTTGATACCCTCAATAATCAACTGCCTATCACATATTTATGGACAATACTGTGACAAAGAGCAAGAAAGTTGACATCACGCTGGGGCAAGACAATGAATGTGTACTATCATCCTTCACCCATTAATGCAAACTGATTTTGATATCCTTTGGTGATAGAAATTGAAAATGAAATGCATTTACCATATCACGAGTCACATACCAAAAGCCACATGCTGTACTGATACATTGGTACAAATACTAATCCCATGCTATTGGTGTTACAACTTATAACTTGTAATAATAAGTTTTACTTTCCTGTCATCAGATTATCTTTTACTTTCTTGTCATCAGATTATGGAAGGTGTTAAAGGGAAACTGAATATAGTTATAATGGAGACCACCGTGCTTGTAATTTAAATCTTTAATGTTGGTGCTATTTTATGACATTTCTCCTGGGATAAAGCATCGCTTTTGATTTACTACATTAGTTAGGCCGACAGTTTCAGGAGCCACCACTTGGCAATTCCTCCTGTAATAACTCAACTTTAAAAATTAATTACAAAATGAAAATGATAACCAAAGCCAAGAGTTTGTATATTTCTCTGAAAACTAATAAAATAGCAAAAATGACTAATAAAATAATAAACTTCTGAAAAATTTCATGAAAGAGCAATAAAGTTTGAGACAAAGAAACAGAATTCACATGCACACTGACACAAATAATAATATAATTAGTGTAATTATACTAAATACTAAAAATAATAATAAGACACTTACAAACAAAAACATATCAACACATTTGAAAATTCCTAAAAGGGACAATTTCCAAAAAACATGTTATCACCAGAACTCAAACAAGGGTAAAAAAATAATATGAGTATACCTCTAAATATTAATGGTAGTAAAAAAAAAAAATCCTCTCTAAATAACTCCATACTATTTTACAGCTAAACTTCAAATATCAGAAAATGCCAATATTATAAGATCCGTAGTGCCATAAGATAACTAAAACAAGAAATCCTCTCAATATCTTACAGAGTCAGTATAATCTTTATATCAAACCAGCCAAGTGCTATATTTACATGCTATTTTCACTCATGAACACAGATGCAAAAATTTCTAAACTATTAGCAGACAAAATCCAGTAATGCGTCGAACAACATCACATGACAAAGTCAAGTTCCTAGGAATGCAGAAAGTGTGTAAAGCTATAAAAGTTCTTTGATGTTTTTTACCACATTACGAATTAAAGGAGTCATAAATTTTTCTGAATAAATGCAGTAAATGTATTTGATTAATTTTAGTGACCATTTGTTTTAAAACCCTAGCACACTATGAAGAGTAGAAAACTTCCTTTACATGGTAAAGATTATCTGCAAATCATGTCATGACTAATGGGAAAACATTAGAAGTTATTATTTTAAATTCAGAAATAAGAAAAGTATGTTTGTTATTACTGCTTCAATCGATAAAGAAATAGAAACTCTGGCCAGACTAGCAGGACCAACAAATAAACAAGAGGAGGAAAGTTTGCAAAGAAAAAATGAAAATCTTTCCTTAATTGATTACAACATGATTCCCCGCATATAAACACAGGTTTTGTAAAGGCAGACATACAGTATAGAGTTCAGCAGGTGTGTGGGATATATGGTCAATATATAAAAATTAATTAAATATATTTTCATTGATTTATAGAACATATACATTTAAGAGTCATACATTTACAGTAAATGTACAAAAGAAAGACCCTAGAAATAAATCTAAGAAAATTTGAGCATGGTCCTTATTGAAGAGAAAATTAAAATGTGTGTGTATATATATGTGTGTATACTATATAAATGAAATACATATGTATATAAGTAATATGCATACACACACAAGGGGGTCTCCTATAAGTTCACAGAAGGATTTGTAATATCTTTTAATTTAATTTTTTCATGATTTTTTAACTACCCTCATATTTACACATATATATTTTTCACTGTGAATGACCCAATATTATAGATATGTCAATTATTCTAAAATAAATCTACACAGTGAAAATAGGTTTAATAAAAAATCATACTACAACATGAATGAACCTTTAAAACATGCTAAATGAGAGAAGCCAGTCACCAAATTACACATATTGTATGATACCATTTATATGAAATACCCAGAATAGGCAAGCCTATAGAAACAGAAAGTGGGTAAGTGTTTGCCTATCATGTGTGTGGTGGGGAATAGAAAGTGACTTTTGCTGACTGCAGGGATTCCCTGAGGGGTGATGAAACATTTTAAACTTAGATTATAGTGGTGGTTGTACAACTCTATGAATACACTAAAAAAAACCATTGAATTGTGTACTTTAAATAAGTGATTTTATAGTATGTAAATTATATCTCATAAAAATGTAGAAAAATATTAGCTATGAAAAATATTAATTTCAAAGAACAAGCTATAATTATGATAATTGCTTAAATTTGACATTGTGATTGATTTTAAAAAGCAATGAAAAAAATAGAAAGGCCAGGGATGGACAGATGAATTCATGAAAATTTGTTATGCAATTTAAAAATGGTTTTATAAATTACTGAGAAAAAAGATGGAATATTCAACAAATGTTTCCAGAAAAATATAATTGCATCCGTCACATGATGTACAAAAAATAAGTTAAAGATAAATTAAAAACCAGGGTGATAAGCAGAATTTTTTTAAGAAAAAATATGAGAATTTAATATCCTAATATAGGGAAAATTATTAACAAATAAAAAGCATAAGCCATGGAAGAACAAAATTGATATTTTAAAGAATTAACATGTATAAACTCCTGAGCATCAAAAAATACCAAAAATGACCTGACAAGCTGAAGACCGTAAAAAGTTATTTTCAACAAGTATATTACATAGAGGATCAGTATCCAAAATAAATTTAAAAACCGCAAATCAGTAGTAATAAGATACACAGTCTAATAGAGTAAGATTGTGAATAGGTAATTAACAGAAAATGAAATTCTAACTAACAATAAACTTATGAAAAGTTGCTGAGTCTCACTAGACAATAAAGAAAACATGGTAATACCACAGTGAGCCACCGTTTCATATTTCTACTTTCTTTGGGAGGTGGAGAACATGCGTATACCTCAATTTCTATACTTCTATATGGAAATTTATATGCATATGTAACTAACAATAAACTTATGAAAAGTTGCTGAGTCTCACTAGACAATAAAGAAAACATGGTAAAACCACAGTGAGCCACCGTTTCATATTTCTACTTTCTTTGGGAGGTGGAGAACATGTGTATACCTCAATTTCTATACTTCTATATGGAAATTTATATGCATATGTGGAAATATAGGTGTGTGCATGTACATCTGCACACATACACACACAAACATGTACAACCTTATGCCCATAAGCAGGAGAGTGGGTACATTACCTGTGGTTTATTTGCACCACAGAACCCTATGTCAGTGAAGCAAGATACAGCAGAGTAACAAACGTGAACACGGATAATTTGACAGATCTATTGACTGAACAACCAAGTGGCAAAAATATACTAGTAATGCACCATTTAGATAAATGGCAAAACTAGACATGCAACATATAATCTTCACATATATGTTGTATATATATATGTACATACTTATGATAAAAGTATACACATATACATAGAAACAATAATATCAAATCCAGGTTATTCTGGTGAACATTTGAAAGGAGAACAATTTATTCAACCAGGAGCTGTATCAAGTAACACAACTAACTTGGTAGTATTTCATTTTTACAGCTAGTGGTAAGACAGGAGTTTTTGTTGTATTAGTCTTGATGTCTTTGCTATCTTAAAGTGCAATTGGATTAAATACATAATGTAAATTACTAGTAATGGGACTTTTAAAAATATACTATCTATTTTTTTAATCCCATGCAATCTTTCCAACAACATTTATTCTCCAAATTTTTGGATCTTTCAATTTGGCCTCTAGTTACTGTATAAATCACCCTGAAGTAATTTAATAGATTTGCTAACATTACATGTCTTGCTAAGCAGTTATGTAGACAAGGCCCTGTAATGTCCACTCTCATGTGTCTGGGGAGCAATGTTAAGAATTAACAGGGCTTAAAAATGCTTGCTAAATTAATTTTTATAAGATGTTATAAATAGTATTTCAAAATAAATTTTATTGTCAGCAAACAGTTATTGAATAAATTTTATGAGGGTTGACTACAACAAAGAGAAAATCAATCTGAAATCCATGCCCAACTATTTAGAGTTTAAGTTACCAAGCTTCAAGCTGCAGGGATCCTGAATTCCATGCATAGTTAAATGAATTTTCTTTGAGAAAGAAAAATCTACACAGTTAAACTAATTATAAGACTAATGGTGTTCTCCTAATCATTAACTATTCTTTTTCTTATTTATTCTTCCCTGCTGGTATTACAAAGGCTATCCATGAAGAGTTGAGTTTTGAAAATGTACTTAGGTCATTAAGATTTGAAGGAAATTCTGTAAGACAACTGCATATTTAAACATCTTGTTTACTTATTCACTCATTAAACACTGAATTGATCATGTACCAAGTGCTAGGGTAGAAAACCATAGTTCCTTAAGGCCCTTGCAATCCAGCAGGTAATACAGACAAATGGTTCTCTCTCTCTCTCCCTCCCTCCCTCTCTCTCCTCCTCCCTTCCTCCCTCCCTCCCTCTCTCTCACACACACACACCAAATTGTGGATTCAAAATAAGCAATATCTAGTCTAGAAAGAATATGTGTATGTGTAGCAATTGATGGCTTCAGAAAGTGACATTCAGCATAAACAATTCTCGAAATAATAAAATACCTTAGTCATTTTCAGGGATCTATATACAGATGAGTATCATTGTTTCTTGTAATGGATAATGGTAAAACTCATATGAAAAAGACTGAGCTCCATGATCCACTGAAATTCATTTTATGATGGTGAACAGGGTAGTCTAGTGGCAGACTACAGCTCTACACAAAAGGAAATGGGCCAAGAGCGTTCTTTCCATTGTCTGTTTATTTAAGCCCTATTTTTCATCT
>NW_007727154.1:436633-438021 GCF_000696425.1 Galeopterus variegatus | reverse complement strand
AAGGAAATGGGCCAAGAGCGTTCTTTCCATTGTCTGTTTATTTAAGCCCTATTTTTCATCTTTATCCTGAAATTACTCTCACTGGGGTATCTGAGGAAACTCACCCACTGTTCATGAGTTTAAAGAAAAAAAAAAAACCTCAGAGATACCTGGTGTAGATACAGAAGGGTTTGATGAAGAAAAGTCTGGAGACAGACAAAATTTTTACATAGGCATAGAACGGGAAACAATGGTAGAAGGCTTTTTTCCAATTAACAATTTTTCCCCTTAGATAGAAGCTGCTGATCTTAACCAACCTCAAGTTATTTAGCTATTTAATTTTCAAGAAGTCTTTGCTATCCAAGCAGGCGCTAGAACTCAAGCAAGCAAATGAATTTAATATTCAGGAGTGAAGCTATGTTTTGCATTTCCTGCAGTGTTACATAATTAAGATAGGAGTTGGGATAAGAATAAAAGATTAGCAAACATATTGCTTTTGTTTTTGTCCATTTAGGTGGAAAATTGTAGTCTGTGTGGTTTTTCAATATTACTTTAATCTGCATTGAGTTGCAATATTATTAGAATAATTATGCCTGGGATTTATATAAAAACCTTCTCTAAGGAGCTAAAGGAGTTTTATGGGCGTTATCTAATTAGTCTTCTTAATAGCCCTGTGTAAGAGAGGGCTGAGGCCAGTGGCCCCAATACCACAAATGAGAAAGTGTACATATGAAATCCTAACTGGTATCACTTAGCAAAGTGGTAGTCATGGTTATGCAGAGATGCTCCCTATCCCTACCAAGTGTCCTTTCTTTCATGCCAAGTGTTATCAGCTTGTCAGGTGCAGGCTTGAACACAGGCTTTGAAACCACAGAGACCTGGTTTGAAATCCCCACTCTGCTAGTGATTTAACTAGCAGATCTTGGGCATGTGACAGAATCTTTCTCAAGCTTGGTTTTCTCACCTATAAAATATAAATTGTCAGATCAGCATCACTTTGAAGACTTAATTAAGTAATGCCTATAAAGCACAAAGCACTGTAGCATACACAGTAAGTGCTCAACCATGTTAGTTTCCTTAATGACATAATAATAACCCTCAAATGCCACATTTCAGTACATTCAATACCAAGGCGAGAAACAATATTTATATAATGTCTAATGTTGACTTAAAAGGGTTAGTCTGCTCCCTCTTCCTTCAACAGAGTCCTTGCCATTTTTGGAATCCACCCTCGGACCCCAGCACATTAGGATCCTATGGACTCCAGATCCCTCCAGAGGTACACAGCAGGCTATATCTCACTCACTCTCTTAACTCTTGAGCTTCCTCACTTTTCTTCCTGACTTGCCCAAAACACATGTTCCCCATTTTTTGCCTCATTTCTATGGGGCTTTTCTAAGTCATTTTTT
>NW_007727154.1:428596-435621 GCF_000696425.1 Galeopterus variegatus | reverse complement strand
GCTGTTTTTTATGTATTTATACTCTATTTACTAACATAGTTACTTTTACTGGTGTTCTTTTTTACTTCCTGGTGTACACATTACTATTTAGTATCCTTTCATTTCAGTCTGAAGGGGTATCTTTAATATTTCTTGTAGGGAAGTTTCACTAGTGACAAATTCTTTAATTTTTTGTTTCTCAAGAAAAGTTTTAAATTCTCCTTCACTTTTGAAGGATAGTTTGGAATATACAAAATTCTTAGTTGGCATTTTTTTCTTTCAGCATTTTGAATATGTCAAATCATAGCTTTCTGGATTCCATGGTTTCTGGGAGAAAGTAGCTGTTAACCTCATTTATAATACCTTGTCAGATCAGCATCACTTATTTCTTACTGCTTTCAAAATTTTCTCTCTCTTAGCTTTATTATGTGTCTAGATGTGGCTCTCTTTGAGTTTACTACACTTAGAGTATGTTCAGCTTCTTGGACATATATGTTAATGCTTTCATCAAATTTGGAAATTTGGGAGACTTTCTTTCTTCAAATATTATTTGTGCCTCTTTCCCTCTTTTCCCTCCTTCTTGGACTCACATTATTTTCATATAAGTATACTTGAGGGTGTTCTACATATCTCTAGCTCTTCTCTATTCACTTCTCTTCTTTTTTTCTTTCTCTTCTTCAAACTGGTCAGTCTCAGTTCATATATTTTCAAGTTTGCTGAATTTTTTGTCTGACTGTTCAAATCTATTGATGAGTTCCCTGTTTGTTGTTGTTGTTGTTTCATTTTAGTATTGTATACAACTCCAGAATTTTTCTTTTTTTTATCTCTATATTTTAATTAATATCTTCATTGGCTGAGACATCATTCTTATAATTTCCTTTAGTAAAGACATGATTAGAAAAGATTTTCTTTATTTCTTCAGATGTATTAAAGTAACTGATTTATAGATGTCCTATGGTAATCCAACATCTGGGCTTTCTTACGAAAAATTTCTATTGTTAGATTTTCTTTTCTGTATATGACCTGCACTTTCTAGCTTTTTTTTCATATTTCATAATTTTTATTGAAAACTAAACATTTTAAATAATATAATGTAATATAATGTAGTAATCATGAAAATCAAAGATTTTTCTTTCCCCAGGAATTGTTGCTGCTATTGTCTGTTGTTGATGTTGTTCTTTTCTTGTTCAGGGACTTTTCCAAACCACTTCTGTAATGTTTGTATTCTTAGTCATGCATCACCATCAAAGTCTCTGCTTGGTTATCTTAGTAGTCAGCTAGTAATCGGACAGTGATTACCTTACATGCCTGGAACAAAGAAGTCTCCCTGCCTTTGATGAGGAGTTCTGTTAGCATACTGAGGTATGTCTTCCACAATGATCCATCCAGTTTAAAACTCTGCCTTAGCCTTCACTTCCTGCTTGCAGAGATTCAAGTTCAGGCAGAGGGGAGAGCTTACATCTTTCTTTACTCTTTCTTGAGCAGGCACACAGCCCTAAATGTGTGTGAGACTGTGTAGATTACAAAAAAAGAGATATTTTTCAAGCTCCTGTGAACATCTCATTTCCAAGATTTCCATTTTAAGCATGTTGATTATTTTATTGTTTTACAACTGTCTTCCACCACCTTAGACATCTGTGATGTTAAAAAAAATTTAAAAAAAAAAAACTGCTGACAAATACCCTAGGGAAAAGGCTTTTCTCCCTAGGAAAGTTCCCCTTGAAGTGTGGTCTTTCAGCAAACTACCAGACAGGTAAAATAATGGAAAGTTTCTGGGAGTGAGGCTTTAAAGGAGCTCAAAACTCATTTTGCGATTTTGGTTAGCTGTTTCTGTTTTTTACCAAGACAGTCATGCTAAAAAAATACGTTGGCTGTTTCAGAAAAACATAATAAAAGCCAATTGCTTTGGGTTGGCCAGGCTACTCTAGAGCTGAAAAAAGGGAGATGGGAAGACAGCAAGTTAAAATGCCACAAAGCTTACTCTTAACAACACTCAGCCATTTTTCTTAAACAAATGCTGCAAGCTTAGGGGTAATTTTGAGAGGTTTTTAATGCTGATTTTGACAATGTTTTACAGTTTTCTTATTGCTTTTATGGAGGAGAGAATTGTCAGAGGTCTTTACTCAGCCGTCTGACATACCCACAGAATTTAGTTATGAAGAGGGGAGAAGAGAACTCAATAAAGGTGAAAGCACCAACCCAAGTTTGAGCAGGGAGGCAGACATTAGCTTGAAAGAAACAGTGGCAACTTGTGGGATAATTGGGATAAGTCGATTGTAGCCAGTGACTGAAAGTCTTAAAAATCAGCATGAGTCATGCCATGCTGTTGAGACAGTGCATAATATCAATATGAAAATCTTACTGGTTTATATGAATTCTAGTCAGGCAATCCCAACATGAATCACAGATCCTAAATCTAATCCTTCCAAATTCAGTGAATTAAAATCATTTCCAGCAAATGAGCAATATGAAAATCTTACTGGTTTATATGAATTCTAGTCAGGCAATCCCAACATGAATCACAGACCCTAAATCTAATCCTTCCAAATTCAGTGAATTAAAATCATTTCCAGCAAATGAGATTTCTTGCTAAATTGAAAGCAACATTCCACCTATTGTTCCATGTTTTCTTGCTCATTATTTTAAAAAAGATGATTGAGTTCTATTTCACTAAGAAAAAGCTGATTGTACTGGGATAACAATAATAACAACAAAAAAGTGAACTTATCTTGGATTTTTCCAATTTTTAAGCCACAGTAAGAGGAGAATTCTCTGGAGAGTTTTGCACTAGCAGTTAAATGACATGTGTGTGTCACATCTACTCAAACACTCCACTTCACATGGGAATTTCAGACATGCAACCCTGTCATCCACCAGGGAGGCAAAGATCCTAAGAGATTCAGAGAATGGCCCATGTGACTTCCACAAGCTCCTTACGCCCTGCACATAGTGTAGTTATTGTGTTAGCTTTACAATTGTTGCTCTAGGTGTAGAATATACACTTACCCCTTTCATTCCTTGTATACCATCAGAGTATGTCATACAGAATGACTTAGTGACAGCTTAACCACTGAACTCCCTTGATTACTATTGCTGAAGTCTTGGAATCCATTAAACAAATATGCATCTGTACATTGTCACCAGTGTGAATCTGGATTTCAAACATAGACACACAGAAATAATATTTTATGTAGAAAAATTTATAGTAGTTCCCCCTCCAAGAAAAAGATCCAGTTTTCCTTGGAAGTGAAGGGGGGGGGAGCGTGCACGTGCAAACAAGCAAACAAACAAAAATTAAGATAACAAACAAAGCTGAAGAATGATATGGAATAATATGTACAATAAAGAAAAAAATGAGGGAATTTAGTTCAGCATAGAAATAAACAAGTAGTATTTTGGTGTGTGTATGTGAATGAGTGTGTGTGTGTATACCTATGGTAATTGTGAGAAGAAATATATTTCAAAAATCAAACATTATAAAGTAGTCTTGTTTCTACCCCCATACTAGTCTGCATAGTTCCAGCTTTGTGCCTCCAAACACACACACACAGAAATCCAAATTAAATTTTACTCTCTGAACAACAATGAAACAAATGTAAAATTTCCTACTTTTCTTAAACTATGTGATCTTGGATGATGTATACGGTAAAATTTATTCAGCAGGGAAGATTCGAGGATGTTAAAGGAGAAATTTTCTTGTTGAAAATGGCTCAAACAAGTTTAATAAAATTTACTAAAGCCCTATTTTGTATGTGGCATTTTATAGGCTTTGCAATGTTTACAAAGGTGGATAAGATCATTTTTTTTCCAAACTCAAATTCTCTTTATTTGTGACTGAGATCAATAGTTGCCTCTATATTCTTCTCTTCTTTCTTACAAACGGGACCCTAAATCATACTCCTAGCACGTTATTACCAAGATAAAAGGTTCGTTCAGAGCATGTACTGTACTTGGGTGAGGCCCAATGACGAGGCCTGATGAATGAGACATATAACCAGAAAAGTTATATGGGATTTTCAGGAAGAATCTTTAAAAAGGGGGAGGATAGTGCATTCCTATTTTGTCATTACTTCTCACTCCTGATTTTAGCACAGAACACATGTGAATATTTGAATTCCTGAAGCACTCGTGAAGGATAAGATGATCTTTTAGATGGAAACAACACACAGACTGGCTAGTGGAAAAGAGAAATGGCATACATCTCTGATGAATTCTTGGATATACTATACCAGTCACATATTATTTGCCTTTGGACACCTTTTATTTTAGAATGCAGTCCTTATTTTGTTAAGCCAATGCACTCAGGTTTTGTTCATAAAAGATGAATGCAAGTCCTAACTAGTATACTTCCAAACACTCTAAATATTTCACACTTCCACCCATCATACCATCTAAGCCAGAAATTTGGAATCAACATTGATTTTTTTCTACCTCTAATGCCCGTCAACTAAACTGATCATCAAGCTACTTTCTGTTGCCTGAATAGTTCTGTAATCCATCTCAACATTGCCATTCCCGTACTATTATCTGAACTGGAGTCTTTATCATCTCTCACTTGACTATATTAATAGTGTCCTTTCTTAGTATTATTATCGATTCTAAATATTACTCCACAACTGAAATTTCTAGAATAAATTTTCCCCTGCTTGTGCCTGTGAAGGGTTTTAATTGACGTCTAATTATCTGTAGTGTAACATCTAGATTCATGAGCACAGACAAAATGCCCTTTTTGAACTGGCCCTTATCTACTTGTTCATCTTCTTCCTACTCTTTTATTTTGCACTCCAGCAGTATAGAAGCACGTGCAACTTCCTGAATGTGTCATTCTCTTTCTTATGCTAAAATATTTGCCCAGATTATGGCCTTTTCCTGGAAAGCTCTCCTCAGTCTGATACACCCGACAGACTCCCATCAAAAGTGTATTCAAGAATCACCCACCCTGTAATCTCCCATGAGGTACTACATCTTGTCTGCTCCAGGCACCTTGTGCATGTCTCCATGATCACACATGTGAAAAGGTAATTACATGCTTCCATTTCTAACTCATCAGCTCTCTGAGGTACATTTATCTCTGTATCCTAACTACTTAGCACTCTGCCTCAGAGATAATAGATGTTCAATACATATGTAACAAGGGTATTCAACCCCTCTGGTCACAGCTCAAGTGTACCAACATATTCTGATTTGTCTTGAGCTAAATGATACTTTAAATCCTTCACTCACAGAAAAGTGGGTATAGGATGTTCAAATGCCCTCAGGGATTTACGTGTCTAAGGGTATTGACCAGTCCTAGCATCCCAGACTGCAATTTGCTTCCGGTTCTGCTCACTCCTTAGACTCAGAAACCTCCACTTCCTTTAGTTTATTTTTCTCTTAGGGTGACTTTGTCCTTCCTTTTAGAACAGAGAACAAATACAATTGATGTCATACCACTCTTATGCTCTTTCCTGGACAATAAAGTTTGATGGCTGTGATGGACTTCTCAACCTCCACTTCCTTTAGTTTATTTTTCTCTTAGGGTGACTTTGTCCTTCCTTTTAGAACAGGGAACAAATACAGTTGATGTCATACCACTCTTATGCTCTTTCCTGGACAATAAAGTTTGATGGCTGTGATGGACTTCTTTTTAACATGTTCCCAAAATGCATTGCCTTAAAGAAAACAAATTTAAACTGAACAAAGAATGAGCTTTATTGCTCACAGAGCATTCTGGTACACTTTTTATTTGTGTGTTTGTTTTCATAAATATATGAATAAACTAGAAAACTAATGAATGAGTAAAGAAACTTAAACCATTATACAACTCTAAAAAGCTGTGTAGTAATCAAAAAGGACACAATTTTCTATCCAAGGCCAAATCTCAGCCAGCTGATGCTTGAATAGCTCTGGGAAAGAAAAGATAGCCACCTGAGAGAGTAGATGGTACAGTGGTTAACAGCACGGGCTGTGGATCTTGATTACATGGTGTCGAATCCTAGCTCCAACATCTGCTAGTGCTGTGACTTTGAGCAAATTGCTTAATTGCATTGAGCATCTGAGAGAGCATCTGCAAAGGGTACCTCTCTCACAAGGTGTGTATATGAATTGAGTTTATACCCGAGGATATTAGCATGTGCCCCATGCAGAACAAATGCTTGGTAACTATTAGGTGTTATAATTACTACACAGCCTATTTCACTGCTTTCCTTCCTTATAGTTCATTGTACACTATTTCTTATAATAGAAATATACCTATCACAGGAATATCCCTTAAGTTAAGAATATTTATTTAGCCAACTCTGTAAACTATTCTAAACATTTAACATATATTGGCTTTTTTTTTACTCAGTTTTATGGATGGGGAAACTGAGGTCCATAAAGTTTAAATGATTTTCTCAAGGCCACAGCACCATTACAATACAGGACTCATACTTCAACACCAGACTGTCTGGCCCAGAACCTACTCTCTGGACCACAGGACACCATCTCCTGATGCTCTACTTCAGCTTTTGGGCTAACAGAGTCAGTGTCCCTCCTTTCTCTCTCCTCATCCTCTTATCCATCCAGTGTTCCTTACTTTAAGGGGTACCTAAATCCCTGCCCCCAGAGCGCTTTCCAATGAATGTAACCATTGTATTTTAACCAGAGAGAACACCCTATTCTAAACATTTAACATATATTGGCTTTTTTTTTACTCAGTTTTATGGATGGGGAAACTGAGGTCCATAAAGTTTAAATGATTTTCTCAAGGCCACAGCACCATTACAATACAGGA
Organism: Galeopterus variegatus; assembly: GCF_000696425.1. NCBI lineage: Eukaryota > Metazoa > Chordata > Mammalia > Dermoptera > Cynocephalidae > Galeopterus > Galeopterus variegatus. The sequence goes on along the minus strand of NW_007727154.1, from coordinate 428,888 downwards.
CTCATACTTCAACACCAGACTGTCTGGCCCAGAACCTACTCTCTGGACCACAGGACACCATCTCCTGATGCTCTACTTCAGCTTTTGGGCTAACAGAATCAGTGTCCCTCCTTTCTCTCTCCTCATCCTCTTATCCATCCAGTGTTCCTTACTTTAAGGGGTACCTAAATCCCTGCCCCCAGAGTGCTTTCCAATGAATGTAACCATTGTATTTTAACCAGAGAGAACACAAGAACAGTCAGGATTTACCACTCCCTCTTTACAAATCCTGGAGGATCAGGCCAAGCTGTGT
>NW_007727154.1:426697-427591 GCF_000696425.1 Galeopterus variegatus | reverse complement strand
CATTACCCAAAGTTTAGCACTTTAAAATAACCCACATGTATTATCTCATGGTCTCTGTGGATCAGGAATAGGGGCAGAACCCATCTGGTTTCTCTGGCTCAGGGGCTGTAATCAAGGTGCTAGCTAGGGCTACAGTCACCTCAAAGTTCCAGTGGGGGAGTATCAACCTCTAATCTCACTCATGTGGCTGTCATCAGGCCCCAATTTCTTGGTGTCTATTGGCCAAAGACATCATTCAGTTCTTTGCCATAAGAGCCTCTCCACAGAAAATCTCACTGCATGGTAGTAGCTTCTCTTAGAGCATGTGAGTGAGAGTCAGCACCCAGGATGGAGGCTCGGGGCTTNTATATATATATTAATGTTGCTCTGATTCTTCTCATTTATCAAATCTTTGTTAGTATCTACTATATGTCAGACACAGTACTAGATTAAACATTTGGAAATTGTGGGAGAACAAAAATGAAAATAATATGAAATTGTAATATGAATTGAAAATGTAGTAATAAATGCAATAAGACTATTTAAAGTGCTTCATGGGCACCTACAGGATTCTCCTCAAATACGTATATTTTTCTTGCACAGGGAAAACTTCCTGGAAGATGGGAGGGTTAGGCTTTATAATAAAGGATAATCAATCACACAACCAAGTGAAGAGGAGTGGGGACTGGAACGAAACAGTGTACCAGTCAGTGGATGACATGTTCCTGGTGTGGTGGCAAGTAAATGCATGTACCTTCTTAAGGCCTTCCCAGGTCCTTGCAGGAAATTAGAAATCAGTTGGCTGATTTACGGAAGGCTCAAAGACTATATCAGTTATCTATTGCTACATAACGCATTACCCAAAGTTTAGCACTTTAAAATAACCCACATGTATTATCTCATGGTCTCTGTGGA
>NW_007727154.1:418279-425755 GCF_000696425.1 Galeopterus variegatus | reverse complement strand
TTGATTCCTGTAGTTAAAATCAAATGTCACCACATTAATTTCATTAACTATGCAGTTGTAGATAAGGTAAAGGATCTAAGATTTCTCTATTAGTAGGATGTTTCACACGTATTTTGTAAATAAATTTATTGTAAATTTAAGTCCTTTCTATTATTTTATTTTATTTTATTAAGAAAAAAAAGATGTTGGCATGTATTAACTTGTTTTCTGCATTTCTTTACACAGATTTTTGTCCATTAATGCAGAAAACAGCATTAATAAATTTTCTGATGTTAAGCTATCCTTGGATTCTTAAAGTCAACTTCACTTAAACCTTATCATAAAAACGGGTAATTATTTTTAAATCTCATTCTCTAATTCTTCTGAGTTTTCAGTCATCCTTTACAAAAACGTAGGCATGTGAGTACTTTTAGGCAATATGTGATAAGCAGAAATTTCATGTGTGACTTCCAAGACGTCTCCTAAAGAGGTAGTGTTGTTCCATTCTTTACCCCTGTATCTATCCTTTCTCCTTGCGAATCTTTTTCTCTCTCTCTTATTACATATATACATGAACTTTCAACATTACATATGCTAGGATTATAATAAAAAATAAGTCTCATATATATTGTGTCACATATATAGTGTCATATATATATGACAATAGGTGACTGGAGGTTGTGGCAATTGGTTAGAAGTCGGAACATCAATCTGGTACTCTGCCTTATCATAAGACTTCTGGCTTCTGGCTTCTTTTTTCAAATCTGTTCCACATTGTCTTTGCTGTGTATAAATTTCTAAAGCATGGTAAAATAACCCTATTATCTCATCAAACAACAGTTTGGAGAACTGATATACTAGAGCCTGCAGTCCATTTGCACTGCATCTAAAATAAAGGGGGGAAAAAGAAAAAAAAAAAAACAGTGATATTTTTGAGGAATGTTTGAAATAAGTACAAAAATGCAGGAAAAAAAGACAAAGTACAAAATTAAAACTTGCATTCAGGAAAAAGTTAACTCTTACATTGCTCACAATCAGTTTGCCACAAAAATAAAATGGATCAATCAGTTATTACTTGACGCTAAATCAATTAGTTTGACAGTAATTGGTTATAGAAAAGATGATAAACAATGATGCCACATTTAAAAAATCTACTTGGCCCACTCACATTATATTTTTAGTTTACTTTTTTTATATTCTAAATGTCTCTGTAGTATATGCATTTTTTTCAGTATAACAAGAATTCAAACTGAGATGAGGTGGTTATAGGGTGTTGGAAGAAATTTAATGATGTTTGTAACAGAGAGATGTTTGCACCCTGGGGGAAAGCATAACAGGGTAATGTGTGGGAGTTCAGTGGTTTTTAGAGGTGGCACTGGAGACAGAACATCCATTGCCTGGGTTCATGTATGGAAAATAACCACCTGTAATAGTTAGGAACCCCAAGTCTGCATGTTTTTCTATGTATGTTATTCTTAACAAAAACTTCATTTGATAACATGCTTCCATAATTGCTTAGCTCATAATTTTGTTTTTGCATACCCATAGCAGGTACTTAAAAGAATCCTGTGTTTATATTTTCAACATTTAGGGAAAAATAACATTTTTAGAAAAAGGTTAAATTTTAGTAGCATAAATGGCTTCTTAATATATATAAAATCGGATGAGAATAATAATCATTAGAGAAATTAAATCAATAGTAAGATACTACAATAAAAATTACCAAATTGAAATGGATATAGGTAAATTTTGCAAAAAATAATAGAAATTGTAATGACTATATTAAAAATTGCAGAAAATAAAATATGAGAAAATCTGCTTCATGAAATTACTATAATCTAGATATCAAAACTAAACAAAATTGACTTGTGCTTCTGGTCCTGATGAAGTAAATAGTACCGATTTACTTTACTGCCATAAATAATTAAAAACTAAACAAAAATTGGGGCACAGTTTTCAGGCTTTAGATAACAAAAAGAGCAGGACTGTAATCATTGAGAAAAGATAACACACAGGTTGGTGACATATTGACTCAAGCTCTCTGCCTTCGGGCAATTTTTGGACCACAGTTAAGAGAAAGTAAGCCTGAAAAGAGCATGGAAATCTCACTGAGCTTAATGGGCAGATGTCACTGTTTCTAGCAGTTGATGGAAATTAATTTTGAACGGCAAGTTACTGAATAGAACGGAGATGCACATAGCAAGAGACCCAGAAGTCTGCACGTGGATTCCCCTCAGTTACTTGGCCAAGAGCTTGGCTGCAAATGTACTGTGCAAAACTCCACTAGGCAGGGCAGAGTGTAGCTTCTACGAGGTTGAGAACTGAATGGCCTTTCCAAAGATCTGCATTGCTCAGCAGTGCCAGAGTTTAAGCCAATCCAATGTAGAAACACATATAATGCATTTCCAACATTTGCTGAAAAACTAAAAACATCACACATTGGAGGACCATAGCCTAGAAGAAGTGTTGTGTTCTAGAACTAAGGACAGAACTGATACTGATTATCATTAACAATGAATATAACAAAGCATACAAGATTAATATAGTCCACCAGTTATTTATTCCCTGTTGAAAATAAATTAACACTCTATAAAGGAAAACAACAAATCAAGATTCAGTATCATGCACAACATCCAACATAACTTAAAAATTACAAGGCTTGAAAAGAATTAAGAAAACATCAACCATAATCAAGGAAAAAAAATATCCTAAAGTGAGACAGGTGCTGGGATTAAGAAGCAAGTACTTTAAAAAAGATAATCTGATTAACAATTTATAATAACAGAGACTTAAGACCTGAACACATAAGGAATATCTTTGGAGAAATTGAAAGTATAAGAAAAATAAAATGGAAATTATATCACTGGAAAGTACAATATTTTAAATAAGAAATTCAGTGAATTGGTAACAGCATATAGGAGACTGCATAAGAAAGGATTAGTAGACTTTAAGACAGATATAGAAAGAAAGATACAACAATCACAATAATATGTTGAACTTTCAAAAGGAGAGAACAGAACTGAGGTTGCCAGAGGTGGGAAGGGTGGGGGGTAAAGAGGAATTTATAAGGGGTCATGAAAACTGATTACATCGTATATCGTTGAATATACTAATTATCCTGATTTGAGCATCGCATATTGCACATACTGTACAGATATTCAATTCTGTACCCCACAGACACGTACAATAATTGATGTTACAAGAAAATATACAAATAAATAAATAAAATAGATTATCAGAGAATCTCTAATGACTTAGAACGTCCGAACATAAGGGTTATGTCTAGATAACTTTTCTTCTGGGATACTTCTTGGTTCTTGGTCAAATTTGCCCACCTCTCCTCGGGCAAAGACATTATAAGCTAAAAGATTGAAGGACGAGCAAAATTTGTCCAAAAAAAAAAAAAGAAAGAAAGAAAAAGAAAGAAATCATTCAACTAGAAAACACAGAGAAAAAACAAACAGTCACAATGATTTTTAGGACAATATTAAGAATATTAATTGCCCTAACATATATGTACAATTGGATATGAGCAATATAATGAATCTGGAAAATATATAAAGTAATAATTGTCAAAACTTCCTCAAATTTAATTTTAAAAATACATGATTTGGCATGTACAAAAATCTCACTAAACTTCAAGCAAAGAAAATCACAATAAGGCATATCATAAACAAATAGCTATAAGTGTACAAGTAAGTGAGGGTTGGTGGGGGAAACGCATCACATACAGAGGAACAATTACAGTAATGACAACTGACCTCTCATCAGGAATAAAAAAAAAATAAATGAGTGACATCTGAAAGCATTAAAAGAAAAAACCTCAATGCAGAATTCTATATCCAGGGAAAATATCCTTCGAAAATAAAATTATAATAAGAGAAACAAAATCCGAGTTAATTTGTCAGCAGCAAACCTAAAAAAGAAGTGCTAAAGAAAGTTCTAAAGAGCTTGAATAGACATTTCTCAAAAGAAGACATACAAATGACCAACAAGCATGTTGAGCATGAAAAAATGCACAACATCACTAATCAGGGAAATGCAAATTAAAACCACAAAGAGATATCATCTCACCCCAAGTAGAATGGTTGTTATCAACAAGACAGAAAATAACAAGTGCTGGGAAGGATGCAGAGAAAAATAAACTCTCCTACATGACTGTTGGGAGTGTAAATTGATACAGCCACTGTGGAAAAGAGTATGGAGGTTCCTCAAAGAACCAGCTATCACACTGCTGGGTATATACAGAAAGGAAATGAAATCAATATATCTAAAAGATACCTGCACTCCCATGTTCATAGCAACACTGTTCACAATAGCCCGGAGATGGAATCATCCTAAATGTCTGTCAACAGATGAATGGATAAAAAAATGTGCCATATGTACACAATGGAATACTACTCAGCTACATATATATATAATGGATAGGATGTCATTTTATATATATACATATATAAATAATATCCTATCATTTGCAGCAACATGGGTGGAACTGGAAACCATTATATTATGTGAAATAAGTCTGGCACAAAGAGACAAATTCTGCATTATATCCTTCATATGTGGAATATAAAAAAAAAAAAAGTGGTTCTCATAGAAGTAGAAAGTAGAATAATGGTTTCCAGAGGCAAGCAGAGAGAAAGGGAGAAGAAAAAGTGACGGACTAATGAGTATAAAACTATGTTATTTACTCTAAGTGAATCATTGCACAATATATGCATGTATTAAAACACACTGTGCCCCACATATATGTAAAAGTAAATGTTAAAATAAAAAGTCATAAAAAGAACTGCTATTCTCATACACAACTGGTGGGAATGTCAAATGTTACAACCACTTTGGAAAACTTAGCTGTTTCTTAAAAAGTTAAGCAAATATCTTCAATGGGATCCAGCTATTCCATTCCTATGTTTATCAAAGACAAAATATATGTTCATGCAAAGACTTGTACATGAACAAACATAGCATTTTTATATGCTACAGACAAAAAATTGTAACAAATCAAATGCCCATCATCAACTGAATGGTTGCACAACAAAGAACTACTTAGCAATTGTGGGGAAAATAAGATAATTTAGTCAGGCTCCCTCCGCTCAGGTCTGATTGGCCTTTGAGCAGCACATTTCTTGTACACAAATTGTGTGTGGGTGGAATTAGTGGCATGTGCCCCAATGTATCTTTTTAGGTAATTGCTATTGTTTGTTCTTCAGTTTGTGAAGCAGAAGCTGGAGGCAGAGCTCCAGTCTAAAAATAGAACATGTTTACTCTGCTGGCAGCTGCTCAGTTTTTCTTTGGACTTTGCCATAGCAGTTGAGTTTCTGAGTTTCTCTTTGTACTGCCTAGCTCCTAACCGTGTGTGTGCTGAATAAAGACTATTCCTTCTTCAGCCAAGGCCCCAAAGACCTTTTGCCAGTTATCTAGCTTGTAGACCTGCGTGTGAAGGGTTTGCGAACTCGCTCAGGGGTCTGTGAGCTCCAGTCCTAGCCCTAGCTCTACAGTGATCTAAAGGAAGAATCTTATATAATGTATATAGTAACATAAATGAATCTCAAAATAATTATGCAGAGTGAAAGATGCAGCATTTAAAAAGGATGTGTGATTTAGTTCATATAGAATTCTAGAAAGTAGAACTAATGTTAAGTGACAAAAAGCAGATCATTGGTGATCTGTGCATAAGAAGCCATAAGACAGGGAGGAAATGGAGCAGGAAATGCAAAGGTGAATAACTTTTAGGGGTTATATATTTTGACAATTGCTTCATAGATATATGCATGTGTTAAAACTTAACAAACTGTGCATTTTAAATATGAGTAGTTTATCGTATGCCAAACATTGCCCAAGTAAAGTATTACGATTAAAAAAAAAATCTCAGTGAGACTTTCTGCATAAACTCTGAAAGAATAAAAATATCAATTTTATATCTTTATACTATCAGCAAAAAAATGGAAAATGAAATAGTCACTTTATAACATCAAAAACATAAGTTACTTAAAACATATTTAAAGAAAGATGTGTTAGACTTCTACATGAAAAACAAGAAAATATTTTGAGCAGCTGAAAAAACCTAAATAAATAAATACATTATTAAGATACAATTTTTCCTAAATTCAATGCATTCTCCATCACCCATCAGTACTAAGCAAGGTTTTTTTTTGTACAGTTGATTGATTTGTTTTGGTTTTAATGGAAATTAACAAAATAATTCTAAAATTTATAGGGAAATACACTGGATATAGGATAAACCAAACAACATAGAAGATTATTAGAGTTAGGAGGTGCTGCATTACCTGATTACAAGATTTACTACAAAGCTACTGCAGTGAAGACAGTGTGGTATAATATAAAGATAGAAATAAAGTTCAGTGTAATAGAAGAGATACTTCCCTAGAAGAACCACAAGTAAGTCCAACTTATTTTCCAGAAATGAGCCAAGATAAATCGATGGGGATAGAAAGTCTTTTCAACATATGATATCGAACAACTAAATAAATGCATGGAAAATAATAAATCTTAACCTTTTTACACCATTCACAAAAAGTAATTTGAGGAGGATTATAAATCCAAATGTAAATGCTAAGATTATAAACTTCCTACTTTAAAATATTGTGGAATATTTTTATGACTTTGGGTAGGAAATTTTTATTACAGCCAATGCAAAGAGCCTAATTATAAAACAAAATAAATAATAAATCAAAGTTATAAAAATAATAATTCTGTATATTAAGACCCTGTAAAAAATATTTGCAATGCATATATCTGACAAAGGACTTGAACTCAAAATACGTTTTCAAAAACTCTTACAAATCGATAATATAACAACAAAAGTCCACTTAAAAGGGATCAAAATACTGGGGCAAACATTTCACAAAACAAGACACTAGAATGGTAAGAATATAAAAAGCTGTTCAACATTATTAGTATTTAAGGAAATTCAAATTAAAATCATAATGCTTTAACTTTTGACATCTATTATAATTTCTAAAATTCAAAACACAGATATCAGCAAGTGCTGGTAATTATGTGGAATATCCTGAAATTTCAGAAATCACTGATAGTAGAATAATAAGGTACAACTAATATGGAAAACTATTTGTACTTTCACATACAGTTAAACATAACATATGGTCACCTCTCAACCCAGATATTACCCTCCAGATATTACTCCTCAATGGTAGTAAAAGGATACTTTCACAAATCACATACATAAAATTTGAATAGTTGCTTATTTCATAATAGTCAAAAAATGAAACCACCCACATGTTCATCAAGAGTAGAATGGATAATCAAATATGTTATATTCACATGATAGAATGCTGCTTTGCAATGGAAAAACAAGGAGCAACTGTGTAGGGGACACCGTGGACAGACCTCAAAAGCATTAAGATGTGTAAAAGAAGCCGGGCACAAGAATACCACTCTCCAAGAAGTTCAAATAAAGATAAAGTAATCTGTATGGATAGATATCAGAATAGTTGCTGTCTATAAAGAGAGGAATTG
>NW_007727154.1:416548-417594 GCF_000696425.1 Galeopterus variegatus | reverse complement strand
TATTCATTTAAAACATATTCATTCAAAAATGAAAGTGCACAAACTTCATTTCCAAAGAACAGAAATGAATGGATCTTAGAAATATAAGAGTGAATAATAGAAACCAGGCGTAAAAGAAAACATGTACTATGGTTTTGTTTTTATTGAGTTAAGGTAGAAGGCAAAACTAATTCAGGATGTTAAAAGTCAGTACAGTGATTACCCTTGAGGGGGATAGTGAATGGAACTGAAAACAAAAGAAGCTGTGGGGTTCTGGGAATGTTCTGTTTCTTGAACTGTGTGATTGACTGTGTGGTGTGTTCTCTTCATGAAAATTCAATAAAACGTATAAGCTAATAATTTGTATAATTTTCTGTATGTTTTTTATCCTTCCAAATGAATTTAGTTTAAAAAAGCATATTTTCTAATTTAAGCCATAATAGCAAATTAGTAAGTAATCATGTAAATTAATTAATTTAAAACATGCCAAGTATGATTTGTCAAAGAACAGAAAATAGTGGTTTAGCACTTAAAAATGTATTAATGTAAAACCACATTAAAATACTTATGAGGAATAATTATACAATTATCACAATAGATGCATACAAGTAATTTAATAGCCAACCCTTCAAAAATCAACATCCACTCCCAGTAAAATTTATCCTCAGCAAAGTGGGAATAGAAAGGAAAAAAACCTAAACCTATTTGGGCTTAAACTTTGAAAAGTATATTTCTGAAGAATCTACAGCAAACAAAATACCAACTTAAGAAAATTTAGAAGTAATCTCATTAAAGTCAGAAAGAGAAGGTATCTATTATCTCTGCGGGGTGATGTTGAATTTAAAATGTTAGTCAAGAAAATAAGAAAACAAAGAAAAGTAAGATATACAGATGGGAAGGAAGAAGCTATATTACCTTATAATAATAAAGGAGATAAACATAAGTTATGTATGGAGTATAATTACTTTAAAAACCTGACAGAATTTATACACTATTAGAAGTAATCAAGGAGTTTGGCAGGATTGCTATATATAATCAACATATAAAAATTAATAGCATCTCTATAC
>NW_007727154.1:409863-416358 GCF_000696425.1 Galeopterus variegatus | reverse complement strand
AAGAAAATAAGAAAACAAAGAAAAGTAAGATATACAGATGGGAAGGAAGAAGCTATATTACTTTATAATAATAAAGGAGATAAACATAAGTTATGTATGGAGTATAATTACTTTAAAAACCTGACAGAATTTATACACTATTAGAAGTAATTAAGGAGTTTGGCAGGATTGCTATATATAATCAACATATAAAAATTAATAGCATCTCTATACAAGAGTAGAAAGTAGGTAAAGCCTCAAGAACTAAGACAATTTTCAAGGTGAAAAACAAGTACTGACATATAAGCTATCAAACCTAAGCTATCAGACCTTTGAACCCTACAGCAATTACCACAGTATGGCATTTGGAACAGGGAAAAACAAATAGACAAGTGGATCCACATGTATACGGGAACTTGATATGTGACAGAGATGTTATGTTAAATCAGTGGGTTGAACTCATATTCTCAATGGATTAAGTCCTACAGATTATGTTCCATTCAGAAAAATAGTACAATAATAATTGTACTTGGTGCAGACACACGTTACTCTATGCAGACCCCCCAGGATTCCTTTTACTATTTCTGCACATCCGTCCTCAGTATATACTTTCGTTTTCTATTACCTAGAGACTGTGCCTTCCTTAGTAGACCAATCTTGGCCTCCTGAAGCTTGAAGGTGCTTTGTCATTTTTATCTTTTCTACTTATCATCAGACTCATAACTCTGGCCATTTCTCCTTTGAGGGAAAAAAAAAAAAAGAATAAAAGACATGTGCACTGCTCAAAGTTCTACCTACTAGGAGGATTTTCCTTCACTAGTTACCCTCAGGAATGTCTCAGAAAAGGAAACCATTTTCAGGTATAGTAGATGCATGTGGTACAAAACCATCTGCAAACCAGCCCCATGTTTTTTCTTCCTCTGTCAAGTAATGGTAGGGAACACCTCATGAGGACATAGTGGCAGGATGGAAGAGGCCCAGTAATGTACCAGAAGTTGGGGCCATACGAATTTGTGCCACTTGCTCATCTAACTTAACTAGTGCCTCAGGACCTGCTCCAATGCTGATGGAGTGCTGCCATGCATGCCCACATTTAAGGGTTGGTGAGTCAGACATTACTTCATGATATCAGGTTGCGTGGTAGCTTGGCGGCCCATGGTTAAGCATTCAATTTTTACTATAGCAGCAAGCTCAAAGCTCCTTATCAAAATGAGAGTAGTAATCAGTGAACTCTGAATCATGTGGCTTCTCTGCTTCCACTTAATAAAGCTCATCCTGAACTAGGCTTTCAAAATTCCAGAATTGTATCAACCCATATTTCTAGGAGAATAATGAACTATTAAGCATCACAGAAGTTAGAGAAATTTATTTTCTCCTCAAATTACCAAAGCACCTTTTATCCATACATAAGTAGCCCAATTAAGCAATTTTTGACCCATACACTTCTAAAATGTTTCTTGGACTGTATCTCACAATAAAAAAAAAAAAAGAAAAAAGAAAAACAAAACAAAAACACTTGCACTGGATAGTAATAAACATAATTTGATAAAAGTGAGAAGTTCTGTGATCAAATGAGTATGGCAATTTCTATTGCCTAAAAACACTAACAAACATTTAAAAGTGGGGGTGCATTGTTTACATGGCATTTCCAAAATTTATAAGACAAGGAAAATCTTTTCATTTCTTTCTATCCCTTTGTAAACACAAAGTGGCAGTCTTCAAACCTTTCTATTCTACTGTCTCCTATAATGTTGACAAGTGCTGTACTCACTTACACATTTAAAGTTCACAACTAAAATGTTTCAGCTTCAGTTTAATTAGTTGCATGGATATAACATCCAACACTATAAAAATTGACATTTAAAAATAAAACTGTTATATCACTTTTTAAAATGCATCCAATAATCTCTAAATATCATAATGATTTGCTATCTGTAACCATCCACTTAAAATATATGTGAATAAGCTATTCTTTAAAAGTTACACAGTTTAAATATCTTTATCCTTTTGAACTTACATTTCTGTTCTACTTTCTACACAGAATTTTAGCCTAATATAATGTGTCATGTGTAAAACTCTTTTATCTCACTGCACAACGAATGAATTAACTTACCTTCTCAGAAACCTGAAATGCATGCAGAAACCCAGCAAAGCAGGTCCACTGGGCACTGGCTACCACTGCATCCAGGCTGCAACTTCAACTCCTTGCACAAGACTAGTAAGAACCCTCGCACAACAAGTTAAACAAAGCGACTTTATTACCCACAGATAGGCAGCAAGAGACAGTAGAAGCCTAGGATTCATGACAAGGGTTTCCCAAGGCTCAGGAAGCCACTCAGAGTACATGGAGTATCATGTACTCCTTATCCCATGATAGCACCTTTTATTCATTCACATTAGCACAGGTGGAATTCTCCTCATGATTCCTATCCTTAACTTTTTCAGGTATCTGTCTATAGAAGCCTTAATATTTTTCCAGAATTACTGTTCCCATTCCCTTATTGCATCCACTTTATTTCTGATGGTTGAAATTCTGTGTACTTGTATACATTTCATGCATTCATTAAAACTTTTTTTTTCCTTCAAATAGGAAGTACTGTCTCAGTCCCATTACAAAACCTTACTGGAAGGAGTTTTATGACAGATCACATCTTCTTCAAAGCATTGCTGCACATATAGATATGACTTACCTCTCCTATCTATACACTAAGATTCTTAAAGGTATCCCCACAAATGGCAGTCACCTTTGTATTCATCACAGTAAGAGCCCAATTATTTTCCTTAATTCAGTCAGTAGACCTCTTATAAAATATGGTTAAATAAGGTATTGACCTTGAGTTCTGTCAATAAAGGGCATATTATCAGTTAGGTGTTGCCACAATAAAGCCAATTTTAAAAAATAACCTCAAAATACCAAAGAATTACCACAGCATACATTTAATTTACTTGCCCCTCAGTGTGTGTGTTAGTTGAGATTTAGTTGACTTTGGCTGGATTCAGTAGAGCTTGGCTCTAGACTGCCAAGGTCAGGTTGGAGTCGGTTCCACATGTCTGGTTCTGAGGCTTGGGCTGAAGGGCCAGTGACTGCCCAGGGTGTGTCTCCTCATAGTGATGACAAATCATATAAGGGAAAACCCAACCACACAAACACATTCCAAGCCTCTGCTTGTGTCAAATCTTGTTGGTATCCTATTGGACAAAGCAAGTCACACCACCTAGTAAAGCAAAGGGCTGGGAAATCCACACCACCCTCCATGGAAAGGCTGTAAAAGTATAACATTACTAGAGTGAACATAGAAATTAGGTTCAATAATTCATCATACCATGGCCATACAATTGTTAATTGTATGAGAAGAGATATAAGGCAGATATGAAAAAGAAAATGACATTTTCTGGAAAAAGGTTTTCCCCACGAGGAGTAGACACAAATGCTGAGTTTTTAAGGTGAGCTATTTCCCAGGCAGAAGCACAGGCATACAGTATAAGAACAGAGTCTACTGTTCACAGAGCACTGGGGTGAGTTACACAAAGAAATGCTCAGTGTTGCAGGCTGGACCATATGGCATCTGCGGAAACTGATGGATTCGGAGGGACATGCTGTCCTGAATTTCAGGTACACCCCATTCTTTGACAAGACCTTTATTTTGCAGGGAATAGACTACCAAGATTTGTTTAACTTTACTGTTAATGTTTTTTGAATCATTCTCTTTCCCTCCCTCTCCTCCTCTTTTTCTTCTTCCTTTTCATATTCTTTATCAGTCAGATCCCCTAAAAGACTGATGTACCTTACAGATATGTAAATCCAGTAGAGTTACAAATTGCTTATATATAGAAATTGAGGCAAATAATAATATAGAGAAAAGGAAACAAATTCTTGCTAAAGAAAGAGAAACAAAATTGGCTGAGCCTGACTCATTACCTGTGACTGCGACCCAGATATGCTATTTGCCTCTAGAACTACCTCAGGTTGTGCTGGCAGGAGTATAAGGGCTGCCATCTTTAGTTAGCATGGTCTTTGGAAACCCCTCCACTGCAGCAGCTGTCCTGGAATTCTGACAGCCAGGCTTGTGAAAATGGAACAGCAAAGGCCACCAACTTCAGCTTAGTCCTCTACTGCCACCTGTGTGCTGGAAGCAGCCACTGCACTGTACCAGAAAGAGCAGGTGCAACTGACTGTACAGAAGATTAGAACTTGTGGCTTTCCTCCAGAGGAAGACTCTGAAACATACATTAAATATAAGCATGGCTCTGATTGTGTGATGGCTGCTGTTGCTTTTAACCAGGACTTTGCACACAGTATACCAGAAAGAGCAGATGCTCTAGGGAGGGCCCTGGATGAAAGGTCTGGAGCAGTCCTTGAGGAATATAGGAAAGAGAAAGAGCCTGGGTGAGGAAAACTTTAGAGAGTGAAGCTCATTAACTCCCCATCCTACTTAACCTTCCTCTATGAATGAATTTAGAGACTCTTTGATAGAGTTTAAAGAAAGAAGAAATGTGGAAGGCCATTCCAGAGTTTGTGGCCCAAGAAAGCAACCCTGGGTCTTGGATTAATTCACATTGTGAAGAAAACTTGAAGTTATTCATCTAGTTCTATCAGAACAAAAAGCACATTTTCATAAATGAAAGTACAGGCTCTTCTCAGCCTCCTTGATTCTAGCTGTATTTCTGTGGCACATGTAGAATGCACAAGACTTCCTGTTTAACATAAAAAGGAACTGAGTCACAGAGAAAGCAAGTACACTAAATATGTCAAGTCATCTCAGCCTGCTAACTATAGGATGAAATCAAAGTCCTTTAACACAATTTATATATATTAAAAAAACAAATAAATAAATGTATATATTTATTATATATATGTAACACAGTTAAATATATGTTATATTTTTACTTATATCTAATGGCTTATATACGTATATATTTACATATATAACTTATATTCATATCTGTTTTAAATATATTGGCTTAATTCAACCTTGTAAAACAAATATCTATAATTACAGCAGCCATTGATGAAACTACTCTTTCAGGAAAGCTCTAATTTCAAATATTCTGTCTTGTCATCATGTCATATTAGAGAATACATTTTGATTTTGAGGCAAGAGGAACAAGTTGGTTCTATTAAATTAATCATTGTGTCCTTTTTTGTAGAATATGGAATCTTTACGTGATACAGATCTCAAGAAATCAGGTGGTGGCATAAGCCTCTTGACATAGCAAGTGGCCCTGTGGTTATAGGTTTTAAGGGACCCCAAAAAGTCTCCTGAATCGCAAACCCCTCACCATCAGCAGGAACGCTCTCATCTCATAAGAAGTAGAAATGCAGTGACATATCCCCAGTCAATAGTAACAGATTCAAATTATATCCTCGTGTATGTTCCTGAGAGTGCATTTTTTGTTTTATTGTTTCATTTTTCTAGGAATTGAGTAGCATTAATCACTGGAAGAAAATAAAAAGAAAAAGTGCATTTAAAAAGCCACAGAGTGATGAGCCCTGGGGCTCCCATTGGAAAGTGGCAAAACGTGGCAATTTGCCATTAGCTGGATAGTCTGCCACATGCTGAAGGGCTGTGCTGACTTGTAAGTGGGTCACCTGGGTGTGCTTTAGCCTTATGCAATCATACCCACATTAATGCAATAGAAATTAACTTAATGTGATACACCCGTTTTGTTTTGTTTTGTTTTGTTTGTTTAATTATAGTAGTTCAGAATATGTGCTGTCAGGCTAGACTATATAGTTCAGTTAGCCTGGACCTACAGTCCAAATGCTGTCAACTATCTGCCACATGGATTTAGCAATTCACTTAGCTTCTTAGTTTCAGTTTCCTCATCATCAAAATAAGGTTAATAATAGTGGTTAAGTCATAGGATTTTTGCTGTGAAAACGAATTGCCTCTTACAATGCCTGACTTCCCCAAAATAAGTAGTCAATAAATATATCCTTTTTAATATTATCTAAAACTTGTATATAAAAAGCAAAAGGTGCTGAAGGAATTAAAGTACTATTCACTCTGTAATGGAAGCAGAATAAATGTCCATAAAAATCTGCAACAAAAATAACACTAAGGTAAGGAATATATTAAAAGAACATAGAAATTCCTTTGAGTTATCAAGGCATCTTAACATTGTACATAACGTTTTGATACTAAGTTACATAGCATGGTTTGTCATTTACAATTTGTGTAATACTGGTACAGTCCCTTAACCTCTCTGGGATTTGATTTCTTTATTTGTACAAGGTTTACAGTCTTGTTCTTCAAATCTCAGAGAAATACTGTATCACAATAAGGAGAACAAGTGAAACATCTTATAAACTAGAAAATATATAAAAAATTGAATTTTTTTTCTAATAAGTAAAGGAAATAGGAGAAATTCTATTATCTTCTTAGAGAAGGTAGATTTTCAGATAGATAGACCTTGGAGAAAGGGAAGCTTTCAAATGGCAGTGGAGAAAAAAGAAAGGAGCGGGGAATTCATAACCTGTAGATAAGTGGTTCTCAGTGGGTGTGACTGTGTGCA
>NW_007727154.1:403751-409078 GCF_000696425.1 Galeopterus variegatus | reverse complement strand
TGCACAGAACAGCACCCAACACAAAGACTCATCCAGACCAAAACATTGAGAGTGCTGAGGTCAGAAACCCTGCTGTAGACAAATGGGTCACTTGTCTAGCAGATAACAAGATTAAGTTCAAAATGTTAGTGGATTCCAAATGTTTATACACAATGAGAAATAAAGATGTTTACTTGTCATGAAGTGACTAATTCTGCAAAGTGATGAAAGACAATCACTCTGGATATAATCACATGGGTATGATTTAGCAAATCACTATTATGCAATTGTTTAATGTAATCTAAATTTAAAGATAAATTGGGTATAAAATAAATTGGAATTGATTCACTCTGTCTTTATTGTGTTTCGTCTTCAGTCACTCCTATTCCAGTAAGATTTCACTGTTCATTGAGGGTAGTAACTAGGGATTGAGGTTATTTATCCCTTTGGGGTAGGGGTAGTATTGTGATTTGCTTTATCCCATGAAATCAGAGCATAGCGAGGCATGCCAGTTTGGGGGGAAAACATTTGGGAACTGTTAATGCAATTCTCCATGCTCTCTCTCTTCTCTCGCCATGTGATACAAACAGGTATGTTTCCAGATGTTGTAGATAGAAGGCAGCAGAGATTCCTGACTGGCATAGGAGAACGCTTAGCTGTATTTTACCTGACCATTAAATATTTGTGATATGGGGCCAGTAATTGACCTTTTTAGACTTCAGGCTCCATACATTTAAGATGAATAGTTTAAGATAATTAATTCTCAAAGTTTCCTTAAGCTCTAATATTCTAAAATTAAATGGATATTTGCAAGTTTATGATAAAGCACTTTTTTCCAACTTATTACCTAAACGCTTGGTTTTATGAAGACATACTGTTGAACTTAAGATAAAGCACCCAAATAATTAAATAATAGAGCATTGATCTCAGATTATATCTCAAGCTTCCCTGAGATCTTATTGCTCCATTTTGAGAAGACACATCTTTTTAACCATTGAGCAAAGAAGGAGATGAAATAGATTTTAAATGCCAAGGAAAACTCAGGTGTTTAAGACTCAAATATATATTGGCTTGTGTTACCCAGATAATTGAAGAGCAGGTGTATAATTCTTGCACATGAAATTTCTAAATTCCAAAATAGGTCAGAGCACTCAACCAGAGTTGTTTGGTCTATGAGTTGTAACTTTCACCTTGGCTCCGATGCACTATCCGTGATTCTACAGTGCCTTTGATAACTTCACAGAATTATCTGCGTTACTCTAATACATACATATCTCACCTCAGAACTATGTTTATTCAGTATAATTTATGTATATTTTCCTGCTTTTATTTTGCTGTGCACTGAAAGAATAAAAACACCAGGACCCATGTTTCTTCCCCATTCTTTTTTTTATCATTATTATCATTATTATTACACTTTTTATTTTGAGATAATTGTAGATTTGCATGAAGATGTAAGAAATAATACAGGGAGATCACATGTTCCTTTCAAGTAGTTTGCACAGTGGTAACATTTTGTAAAATGTAGTATAATACTATAATTAGGATATTGACACTGATGCAGTCACAATGCATAACTGTTCCACAATAGAAAGGATCCTTCTTGTAGCCCTATTACAGCCACACCCACCTTCTTCCCTTGCCTACTCTCTTCTTAATTCCTGGCGACCACTGACTTGTTCTCCATTTCTACAATTTTGTAATTTCGAGAATGTTACGTAAATGGACTCATACGGGATATACATTTTGGGATTGGCTCTTTTTACTCAGCATATTTCTCTGGAGATTTACTCAAGTTGTTGAGCATATCAATAGTTTGTTTCTTTTTATTTCCGAGTACTATTTTATAGTGTGAGTGTATCGCAGTTTGTTTAACCATTCACCCATTGAAGAATGAGTTGTTTCAAGTTTTTATCCATTGTAAATAATTCTGCTATGAACAGATACATAAAAGTATGTGCAGATCTTTATCTGAGTATAAAACTTATGTTTTCATTTATCTGGGAATGCCCGAGAGTGAAAATTTTGTATCATGTGTTAATTAAATATTTAGTGTTACAGGAAACTGTCAAATTGTTTTCCTGAGAGACTGACCATACCACTCACCACCAACGATGTATGAGTGATCTAGTTTCTGCACAATACTTGCCAGCATTTGGTGTTGTCACTATTTTTATTTCAGCCCATGCAGTATGCTCATAATGACATCTCATTATTGTAATTCAAATTTTGCTAATGCCTAATAATATTAAACAATTTTGCATATGCTTATTTGCCACTGGTATAACCTTTTCTCTGAAAAGTCTTCTTATGTCTTTTAGCCTCTTTATAGTAAAATTTTGTACTTTTTTCTATATTGAGTTTTGAGCTTTTATATACAGTATTCCAAAACTGAGTCCTTTGTCAGATGTATGACTTGCTTATATTTTTTTCTTGTCTGTAGCTTTTCTTTCCCCATCCTCTTAATAAGGTCTTTCACAGAGCAAAAGTGTTTTAATTCTGATAAAGTCCAATTCATCAATTTTATGCTCCTCCATTTATTGTCAAATCTAAGAAATATTTTTCTAGTCCTAGATTCTGAAGATTTTCTCCTATTTTTTCTAAAAGTTTTATAGTTTTCCACTTTCCATTTAAGTCTATGATCCAATTTGAGTTATATTTTGTATAAGGTGTGAGGTTTAGGTTGAAGTTCATTTCTTGAAAAGGCCATACCTCTTTTACTGAGTTACTTATGAAACCTTCATAAAAAATCACTTGTTCTAAATAATTAATGGTAATAATTGCAAACTCTGTGAACATACTGAACAGCACCAAATTGTACACCTCACAGGGTAAATTGTATGGTATGTAAATCATATTCTAATAAATTTGTTATGAAAAGTTAGCATAAAAATCTGTTGTACAAATTTCTGTGGGTCTACTTCTGGGTTTTCTATTCTGTCCTGTTGATGTATGTGTATTTATGTTTGCCCATATCACACTGTGTTGATTACTGTAGCTGTACAGTAAGGCTTAATTGCAGACAGAGTGATTTCACTCTATTTATTTATTTTTCAGAATTGCTTGGCTATCATAGGGCCTTCCATATAAATTTTAGAACAAGCATGTTTACATCTCCAAAGCACCAGTGCTGGTATTTTGATAGTAATTTTACTAAGTGTATAGATTTATCTGGGGAGAATTGATGTCTTTACTATGCTGAGTCTTTCAGTCCATCAACATAGTATGTCTCTCCTTTTATTTAGACCTTCTTTGATTTCTTTATTTAACAGTTCATGATGTTCAGTATATACATTCTGTATACAGGTTTTTAGTGTAGATCTATGTATTTCATTTTCTTTGGAGCAATTGGAAGTGGTATTGTGTTTTAATTTTGTTTTCCACACGCTTATTGCCAGTATATAGAAATGTGCATGATTGGTCCTCCCTGCTGGTACTGCTGGGTTTGCCTTTTGTATTCAGTAGGACCCCCTGATCTAGGGGAGGAATGAGCCCAGNCTGCTGGGTTTGCCTTTTGTATTCAGTAGGACCCCCTGATCTAGGGGAGGAATGAGCCCAGCTGAACCACCTTCTGTTACTAGGTTGGGGACTGAAAACAACAGTTTGCTTACCATCTTCTATTGGGTCATAAGATGATCTTCCACTATGTTGTTCCTCTAAGCCTGGGATCCCAGACCAGTTCATTTTCCTCTTCCACCTGTTAGAGTTCTTCTTCATACGCCTCTTGCATTATTTCCAAGATTTACTGTTGGGGCGGAGCAGAAAGAGATGAATCTACTCCATCTTGTCCGGACCAGAATTTACCCTGTGCTTTATAAAGATGAAAATGTATTCCTTACTGAGTTTGGTATCTATGTAGAATATAGGAAACATCTGTAAAAAGTAAATTGTTTATAAGGAGGAATAATGGGACTCACATTCTTTCTCAGGTTGTATCAAATGTTGATAATATTGATATATTTTTGGTACATTTTATATTTTCTTCTAAACATTATATAGGCCCTTATAACTCTTTCCTGTATTCATTTAGTTCCCTAAGCTTATGAAGAAGCAAATCCATGGATGTAAAGAAATGCTGCTGTCACTAGTGGTACTATCAATACAAGCCTGTTTTTCTTTGATGCTCTAACGTCATTTACAGTAAATGATGTTTCGAGAATGAGCTCCACTCCCTACCCCTTCTGACCAACAAGGTCTACTTCCATTTACAGTAACTTCAAGCTTAGTTTAACACATCTTCCCCAAGAAAATTGGGAAAATAAAGCCATCTAAGACTGGAAAAGTAGAGGTGCTCAGTCAGCAGTGAGACTTTTCCTGCTGCTGGGCCATGTGCCTCTTCTCTCTCTCTTCTGCTCTGCCTTTGATGTCTCAGTCTCTTCTCTGGGTGGTGGTCATTCACTAGCTTTTCTTGTTCCTAAGTTCGATGATTTGTGGTAGATTTTTCCTTTGCTACCTCACTGCACTAAACTGCCACTGAGTGGATGTGGTTAGAGGTTAACCAAAGAATACATTAGATAAAGTCTGTAAGAATTTCAAAAATTGCCCCAAGGCCACAGCTGTCGTTTTTGCTCATCCTGAGCTTAATTGAAACCCCTGTGCTATATCCTCAAAGCTCGGTGTTTCATTTCCACCTTGAAAGACATACATAAAACTCAACGTTCCTCAGGTTGGTTATAGAAAATGACAATAAAGCTGCATGAATTTCATGATACGATCGTGGGCACCTGCAGCTGGAAAATGTGAAGAAGGTGTCTGGAGCCCTAAGTTTTGGGAACTTAGCTGTTCTCTATATCTTCTTTCTAAAGTATTTTGAATGCAAAATAATTTCTTCTAACATCCCTCACTTTGCATTTTGTCAACATCAGGTTAATATTGACTTTTTGTGAAAATACAATGATTTGTTTCTCCTGATTTTTCCTTTGCAATATAATGTTGATACAAGCATGTTTTGCTCTTTTTACCTAGCAGTATTGTTAGGACTTTCTGTCTTGTCTTACATCAGGTTGCCTATCTTAGCGACCTGATGACTGTCTCCATGTAGAGAAACCCTGGTCTCATGCAGCAGTTAGACAATGAGTGTCTGAAATTTCATCCTAAAAACCATGCAGGATGTTACAGTCCCTGCTGATCTTTCTGGGTTTTGAGCTCATCATCACATAAACTAATTTTTTTATTATGTGTTCTTTCTGATAATACACTACAGACATGATTCACTAAAGTCTTTTTCAGTATCTTAGAAGTTAAGTTCTTTCTAATAGACAATAGGATCACTATTTTTAGTGACATGCAACATCTGACATTTTTCTTTTGTGTGAAGAAACCCATTCTAAATTCACGTAGCAATTCTC
>NW_007727154.1:400282-401878 GCF_000696425.1 Galeopterus variegatus | reverse complement strand
CCCATCTAGTGCTTTCCACATACGCCAGTTTCAAAGCATTTTCTCTGAGTGCTTGAATGGGCGAATGAATAAGGCAATGGATTAATGGAATGAATCAGTGAGTGAACACTTGCATCACATAACTTTACATACTCAAACTTAGGTTGTGTTCAACAATACGCTTTTAGCAAATTAGCAACTAAATAAGAATCTAATAGTTTATGTAGAAATCAATCTTGGAAGTAGCTTGCAAATCTGACTGGAAAATAAAAATGATGCTGTCACCCAGTGAAGGCATAGTCACACTCTGTTTTACTACAACTCAATCAGACACATCTTCTACATTCTCACTTAAATACTGGTCAAAAAAGATTCTATGAAAGCCATAAGGTTAGCAGTGCAAGCAATGGTTTTCCCCGGAGTTTACTGGAAATGCAAAACTGACATTTCAAGGTGCACACTACTCATTACCTCTTCACATACACAAAAGATAATGAGGGACTCGGTATGCAATANGATCCCTTCATTCACTCTGCTTCAGCACAGAGAACCTTTGACTGGCTTGCCCACCTGTAAAAACAACTTATATTTCAAAATTCACATCAACACTAATAATCTTCCTCATGATATCTCTTTCACATCATTTCCTCAGGAAATATCCATCCTCCCCTTTTCTGAGGCAGCAGTTACTTTATGTGAATTTCTAAAATAGAATCCTTGACACTACATTGTACTCATTAGTAAAGGTATACGTCTCACTTTTGAACTGTGAACCAATTGAGGACAACACTTCTGAGATTAATCTGTGATGCCCCATCTAGTGCTTTCCACATACGCCAGTTTCAAAGCATTTTCTCTGAGTGCTTGAATGGGNCAACATCTGACATTTTTCTTTTGTGTGAAGAAACCCATTCTAAATTCACGTAGCAATTCTCACATCACAGGTAATGAGGGCTTAGAAATATAAAAAAAAAATTGTACATGTTATATGTGCTAAACAATTGTCTTGGCCTTACAGGAAAGCACTTTCAAGGTTATTTCATTTATCTTAATTTGAAGTAGAACAACTGAGAATATCTTTAGTGAATGTTTGAGAAAAGATTTCACAAGAAGCAGATATAGGGTTCACCAGACCTCATCAGTCTACCTACAGCAAGCTACTTTTATAATCTGTGCCTTTAAACTTGAGAGGCAAATGACATGTAAGTATGTGTGATTGTGTCTGTGTGGCTGCACATGTACATGTGTGACTAAGATTAATATAAGCATATTTGTATAGAGCAATCCATCACCAAACTATTGACATTTGAGACTATATAATTCTTTGGGGACAGAAGGCTGTCCTGTGCATGGTGGCATCTCTGACTCCTATGCATTCAATGCCAGTGACAACACTGAATCCAACCCCAATTGTGACAATCGAAACTGTCGCCAGAGATGGCAAATGCCCCTGGGGGTCGAGTTGCCTACCTCCATTTCAGAAACACTGCTTTGGCATAGGAACGCATGGAACAGAACAATTAAAACTTTGAGAATCCTGAAAAGTGATATTACAGGATCCCTTCATTCACTCTGCTTCAGCACAGAGAACCTTTGACTGGCTTGCCCACCTGTAAA
>NW_007727154.1:397671-398719 GCF_000696425.1 Galeopterus variegatus | reverse complement strand
AACCCACATTCCATGCCAATAACCTCAGGAAATTTTTCAGTACTTTAATAAATGTGTAATTATTACCGATTATACTTTAAATATATTATTTAGATATTTATGGTGTCTAAGGTTGCACATCCTTAGTCCCCTCTTTGTTCTCTCTGCTCACACATAACATATTGTTTCATCACATCTTGGCTTTAAGAATATATCACAAGCCAACTTTAAAGACTAATAATAATAAAATGTGAAAATATACTTTGGTTAAGTTGACAATGTTTAGCCATCTATCATTTACATGCAAGATAACTCCATTCAAATTTCTTACCACATTATAGAGACATATGATTATTTTCTTATGAATATGATTTTAAAGTAGAAGCTCTGTACTATTCCCCAAGCTTTCTGTACCTCTGACCTTTACTAGCAATCTACTGGCCTTTTGTTGTTTTTGTTGTGTTCTTTTGGCAGCAAAAGCTGTTGGAGTGGAGTAACCAAATTATTTACTGTGCACGTATGTATGTGTATGGGGACATGGTACATATATGTACACACACATAGATATATACACATATATATGCAGAAAGTTGGGGCAAGTAAAATAGAAGCAAAATACACTGATACAATGATCAATATTAGTTACAGAGGAAAAGAACTTTGAGTTTACTGAAGGAAAGAAATTCAATAACTGAAATGTATTATTTTCCTAAACTTGGTGAAATTAAATTCCCATATTATGGAATATTTGCTGTTTAAAAGTGCAATGACTGATGTCTCAACAACGTTTGTAAATGGTTGTTATTCCAGCAGCGGTTCTGCAGCCCTTTGCCTGTGTTCATGTAGTAACAGACACACTGCGGGTTCTAAGTATACAAGTCGTCATTATTCCCTTTGTTCTGAATTTCTATAGCACTTTCTGCCTATGCATACTTTACTCTTAGGCTCTATGACACTCACAATAGTTCTGCAACCTGATAATGAAATGGCTAAATAGTCTACCAAACACATTCATACGGGGAGTGTCCACCCAAAACTCAATCTTTGATATCTGAACAAAAGAACATAT
>NW_007727154.1:393018-397378 GCF_000696425.1 Galeopterus variegatus | reverse complement strand
GGGTTCTAAGTATACAAGTCGTCATTATTCCCTTTGTTCTGAATTTCTATAGCACTTTCTGCCTATGCATACTTTACTCTTAGGCTCTATGACACTCACAATAGTTCTGCAACCTGATAATGAAATGGCTAAATAGTCTACCAAACGCATTCATACGGGGAGTGTCCACCCAAAACTCAATCTTTGATATCTGAACAAAAGAACATATTTTATTCACATATGTTTAGGAATGTGTGAGTAACAGAGGGTGGTTCAAGACTAATCTTTACTGTTTCATAGTAGTTCATTCAAAATCATCACATACTATTTTAATAAATTTGTAATAGGACAAAAGCAAAAAAGGTTGTCTCAGCTTTTACTTAACCAGCAACATTTTTAGAATAATAAAGAATATTTCAACATGCTACAAATCAGAACATGATATGTTCTTAAAAAAAAAAAATGTAGTCCTTCTGGGGCAGTAGTGTGCTTTGAGCAAGTCAGTTCTGCCAGTATATTTCAGAGATCCTGACTTTGCATCAGAATATGCTTAAAAAAATTTTTCCTAGCTACGTTTTCAGAGACATATATCCTGGCCCACTAATGTCAGGTCAACTTTATTACTAAGGATAGAAAATAATCAACTAAAACTGCAATTGGTACAAAACCATTAACTGTATTTTGGGCATATTTGACCTGAGTCATGGTCAGAATTATCACTCTCTACCTAGACAGGTAAGAAAAAAAATTAAGTGTTTTTTCCCCCAAGCTTAAGACCCAAAGAGAAAAACAGGTTGCAAATAAAATAATTTTAATAAGACTATGAAATCTTAGAGCTGCCAGAATCTTAGAAATCTTTTTGATAGACACTTCCATTGCTGATGGGAAAACTGAGGCCAAAAGAGTAGAGGGATTTGCTACAGGTTGGGCCATCAGATAATGGAAATCTCAAGATTCTAATCAAAGTCTCTTGGATTTTAGCTTAACAGGAGGATATTTTAAGTTGTTGAGAGAAATGAGGTTTAAATCTCCTGGCTTTTAATTTAAGTTAAAGAAATAGAAAATTACGTGCAGTGGACATTTTAAAACATACTTCCAAAAATAAGGTAAAATATTATACTCTCATATAAGGGTCAATAAAGAGAGAAAGTGAGAGAGTAGGAAAATCATTAGAGAAAACAGACATAAGATCGAAATAGACAGAACTGGAAAGAGAAGATCAAGTACGAAGTGAGATGAAGTTAAAGAAAGAGAAACACACAGGGAGTAATGGGCCATGAAAGATAGAAACATAGTTATGGTAGGAGAGAAAGCTTAGGTAGCTTTGCTACGTTTACCCCACTCCTGAAGTGTGTTCCAAATGTTACTGCCTGTTATGATTGCTCATTTACATGTCCACCATATATTTAAGCAATACCAAGAGATTTCTAAATACCCTATCCTTCCTTCTTTAGATGCTACTCTGAACAGGTCAGCCAGGGCAGGTCACCTAACAGCGGGGAGGGTGCTCCCTACCCTTTAGAAACAGGTGCATTGGAATCCTATCATCCTAAGAGCCTGATAAATTAGAACCAAGCATCCCCTCTGGCCAGAAGTTTTCCTCTAGTAATTTACATGAACCAATGAATCTGGTAATTGATTTAGATCATGTTACTGTCCTGGATTTATCCTTATCTTTAAAATGTTTTGTCAGCCATTTAAAGATGATCAATAAATTTCACACCACTCAGTGTTTAAAGGGATCAAGGAAGAGTTGTAGAAGAGGACAGTTGAATTATTACTCTGCAAGCTTTTCAAGGTCAAATATTCAGTCTATTGTTTTTAATCTTCCAAAGTTTTGAGCTTATACCATGTACTCATTAAATATTAGCTGAATATGATAATGGGAAAAAAGTGTATTTTTTTAAAAAAATGTTTTGATTATTTTCAAACATACACATAGAGATATTTAATTTAGACTTACAAAGTCTTACTCATTCTACTAGTATATTGATAACCATATAGAATATAGTTAAATAAAGAGGTTTTTATCTAGTTTATCTTAAAAGAAATGTTGATATTTCAAGTCAACTCATTCAAGCTGTTTTGGCTCCCTTAGGAAAACAATAAAAATGTTTCTATTTAGATTTTTTTTAGTGGAAACTTTGATGTCTCCAGGAACGTAAAGTCCATGATCACAGAAAAAAATCTACAATATTCCAATAGGAGTTTAACTCTAATAAAACACTGATTTTCTTTGCCTTAAAATCCCACTTTAAACTCAACATTTTGAGGCTATTACAGTCATTAACTTTCATTTCCATCGAATTGTCTGAGTCAAGCAGATTAAAAGAAGGATGAGTTTGAGAATCATACTCCTCCACACATGGGCTTTGACTGAATGGTGTTTGAGTAAGTTGTCTACAGTCTTATCCCACAAGCAGCTCAATAAAGTGGACCACTGTGTCTGATCTGTGGATGTCACTAAAGACATTTTCATTGAACTAAAGCATTCCTCTTTATAAGTCAACTTAGAAGAAATAGCCTGCTTCACACAAATCAACTGCATTAAACATTAAACTTGTATGATCCCAGTGAAATGTGTAACTGATTAGCTTCTTATGTTGGATTCTGCAAAGCTTAAACTCAAAACTGTGACTCACATATAGAAAAGGGTAAGTTTATATTTTTAAATGCATTCTTACTAACTAATTGAAAGAAAGTGAGCCAAAATGCCGGGTACCCATCAAGCTTTATTAAAGGAAGAAAATCTACCAGGCTGCACTCAAAATGAAGGGTAGCATCAGGCCTGTGGGTGGGAGAGCTTATATAGACTGTAGGGCACAAAGGGCTTGCTGAAGCAATCAAGGAGGGGCATTGTGAGGGAGGGACATTGCATCCATGTGGAAGCAAAAAGAGTTTCTATTTCACAGAAGTCACAAGGCTTCTCCTAAAGGGAAAGGGGAAGGGTCGGGGGCCATTTTGTGCTTGGCCTTACCTAAAATGGCACTGGGTTATGTTCAAGATCTATCACTAATATTCTCATCCATGCCTATTGCATTGTTGTATTTTGCATAGCTTTGTAATAATCATAAAAATGCACACAAAATCTTTTGCAGTGCTATGTGTCAGGTACTATTGTAAAGATGTTGCTTTCATTATGTCATCTAATGTTTAAAATAAGCCTTTTGAGAAGGCAGACTAGTATGCCCCTGTCCATGGGGTACCTAAGGGCCAGAGAACTAAGTAACTCGCCAAAGATTCTACAGCTGGAAAGAAACAGAGACAAGGTTTGATCCCAGTCGTTCTGGCTCCAAAGCTAGTTCTCTGAGCTACTACACTCTGCTGCCCTGTTGTGCACTAGACACTGTAGACTATACTTTTTGAAATAAATTAATTCTTACATGAGGAAGAATTCAGATGAATAAATGAGTAGGTTGACTCCATTCATTGTTTCTCTAGGTATGATTATAATGCTCATTAGTCAAGTCACCATGGAAATTCATAATTTTGTCATTCTTTCTCACATTCAGGTAAGAAGTACTGCATAGAAAACACAAATTCCCATTAAAATCCTACAGCTTACTTATTAATAGCTTTAATCCTTAATCTGGCTGTAGCTCTTCTGTAAGACCTTGCCTTTAATTTCTGGGTCTTGGTACTGCTGTCTATCTCAGACTTTTCATCTACAAGCATGTTGAGTTGAAACTTAGTGCATATACATTTTCTTTGTGTGTCCACATATATATTGACTTGGAACATTGACCTACATTCTCCACACAACAAATTAATTAGTTTAGTCTACACCAGTATCTGTAAAATAATTTATATATTTAAATTATGTTATCTTTAGTTAATATGAGCATCTACCAATTTAACATTTGGAATTTCTCTGTTTTCTAAACATTCAAACCAGAAAGGCAAAATATGCCTGTTCATTTAATTTGCTTCAAAACCAAACTAGTTACCAACCAAGTTTGACTATAATGTAAAGGTTTTTTTGTTGTTTTCCATGTCCATTTATTACAAAAGCTGAATTGCAGCCACCAAGTTTCAGGCATCTTGCTAGCCATGGGTGATGCAAAAGGGAAAAGAATATATTCCTACCCAAAGAAGGACATAATTTACTATGGAAGAGAGAAGATATTTCTGGTAAAATTGGTAAGACTATAACTCTAGGTGTCTGGAAGTTATTGAGTGTCTGCAGACTATGAATCTGAAAGTCTTTATTATATAGGAGAATACATAATTTAATATGCATAGGTGGCTATAGAAACATACACAGAAATAATCTGAATATTTCTTAGAAGGGTCAGTTAGGAATTAAGAGAAGTTGTGGTATTTGTCCCGACCTGTGGGATATTCAACGCAGACCCTGGAGGGGGGAGTGGGAATTGGATGG
>NW_007727154.1:390845-391679 GCF_000696425.1 Galeopterus variegatus | reverse complement strand
TGAACAGCCTCAATTTGTTGTTTAACAAAGGTTGTGACTTTATTAAGTAAAAAGGGCCCCAAAGAAAGCAAAAGAAGCAAGCCCACAAGTGGCCCTAAAAAGAGTAAGAGATAAGGCAGGAATCCATTAAGTCTAGTCCAAAGGGGGTTTTCTGCCAATTGTTTTCTTTTCTTTTCTAAGTCGTCTTGTAGTTGTTTGATACAGTCTCGAACTATCCCAGATTTGTTGGCATAGAAGCAGCATCTTTCCTGTAGGGCTAAACAAACACCTCCTTGTTCTGCAGTTAGTAAATCGAGACCCCTTCTGTTTTGTAAGACTACTTCTGTCAGGGAATCTAATTGGTCTTGGAGGTCCTGTATGGTTTGGGAAAGGGCTTATACATCCGAAATCAGCTGAGTAGACAATTTTGTATATTGAGATAGAGAATGGGTGAGACCAGCAGTTCCAGTAGCAACTGCTGCAGAAATTCCCAAACCAGCAAGTAAAGGAATAAGCTTTACAGCCCTTTTAGATCTTCCAGCTATATGCTCAAAAGTAGGGACAGGGACGGGTTCACTCCCAGATATAATATCTACATCAGGCAGAAGGAGAGCCAAAACACATAACCCTGTCCAGTTAGTGGGCAAATGGATATAAGCTTTATTGCTAACACAGACAAAAACCGAACTGTTATGGGAACACAAGGAAGTAGAAATTTTGATAGTATGACTGACAATTTGCAAATGTAGCAAACCCAACATCAACCTCAAAACTATTGTTAACTGAAGGGGAAATGAAACAAGTAGCATTATAAAACTGTAAAGGTTGTACCTGCAAAGGGAAAGTTAATGAACA
>NW_007727154.1:380004-389863 GCF_000696425.1 Galeopterus variegatus | reverse complement strand
GTTGGAGGAATGAGATTGGTTTCCAAGAAATGCTCCTAAATCAGTACCCACCAGGTTTTGGGATCATGTTGCTGTCTGTTTAACACCACAGTAACAATTCAACATTTACCGAATGTTTAGGGCTTGATGGGCACTGTGCTAAGCCCTGTACCTGTATCCTTGTATTTAATCCTTACAGCAACCTGATGCTGTGTGTATTATTAGTATTCCCCACTTATGAGGGGAAACAGAGTGAGGCTCATGGGAGTGGTAAATGGCAAAGCCAGGATTCATGCCCAGGCACCCAAAATGCGAAGCTCACACTCCCTCTCTGCACCATTCTTACTGCTGGCCGACATGGGGGCAAAGGTTTGGGTCAACTGTGTCCTATTAGGACATGCCATGTTGCATGGTGGCGTGTTCCTGTGGATGCTGTAAAGCTGGAATCCCATTCAACAGGGAAGGGAGCTGACTCCATAACAGATGGCTGGAAAAGTGGGTTATGAAAGGAAATGGGATATAAAGTTGTATGAAGTCAGTCATATGGTATAGAACTGGAGTTAACAAAATGTTTCTTTTAAGGGCCATATAATTTCTGTCACAAATACTTTATGTACAAGATGCAAAAGAATAAACATGTCTGTGTTCCAATAAAACTTTATTTATTAACAAAATTTGAAAAACATATAGTTACATATTTGAATTACACATAAGTTTCATGTGTCATGAAACACTATTTTTCTTTTGATTTTTTTTCCCTCCACCAATCATTAAAAAATGTTAAAACCATCCTTAGCTCACAGGCTGTTCGAAACCAGGTGGCAGGCTGGACTTGGCCCGTAGTTCATAGTTTGCCGACCACTTGTATAGACTCAAGCTGGTGCTTGTTTGATTAAATACTCAAGGACTTTGCTTCCTGGGGAGGATATGAGAGAATGTGGTCAGGCAGGGACTTTCCATTCAAACAGCAACAAGAATGAAAGAAGGCCAAATGGGTAGCATGATTCCTGAAAAGTGAACCCCCAGAACTCAAGCATTTGGGACTGCACCATAAACACAAAAAGTGTGAGACACGGAGGCTCTGCCTTAGGAACCCTGAGCCAGGTGTGCAGATAAATGCCCCTTTTCAGAGCTTCTGATGTCAGCAGCACCTCCTGAGGCATCCCCCAGCTGTGCATGTTGAAGGCAGGACAGAGCCGAGTCCCTGAGCCAGGAGGGTGGTGCCTTCTGCCCCATCATCATTAGTCTTAGAGGTACCTAGGTAGAAGGTGGGGGCTGTGGTGCTGGAAGTCTTGTTTGCCCAGGGCACCTGTTGAGAACTGGGAGAAGGGCTGCGCTGAATGAAGCTTGGACAGATTGGGAGGTTCCGAGTGTGTGGCATGGGGAATGGGGACATGTGGAGGGTGTGAATTTGCAGGAGCCTCACTGCTCTTGAGCAGGAAAGCTGGGAGTGAGCCTGTCCTCTCATTTACCAGATCCATTCGTGTTACCATCTCTCCAGGAGCAGCCCTTCGGGGAAAGGAGTATGAAAAAGATAGCTCCTCCCCAAACTGAAACAACCCAAATGTTTATCAACCAGAAAATGGATGAACAAAATGTGGAATGTCCTTTCAGTGGGATACTATTGAGCACTAAAATTAATGAACTACTGATACATGCTACGACATAGATGAATCTCAAAAATATAATGCTACGTGAAAGATGCTAGATGTGAAAGGTGACTCTGTATTGTCCGATTCTACTTATGTGGAATGTTCGGAAATGGCAAATTTGTAGTGTCAGAAAGCAGAGCAGTAGTTGCCTAGGGCTGGGGGTGGAAGGTGAAATTAACAGGGGAACTTTTGGGGGGTGATGGAAATGTTTTAAAACTGAATCGTACTGATAGTTGCACAACTCTGTAAATTTACTAAGTCATAGAATTGTATCCTTATAATGGGTGAATTTTATGGTATGTAAATAAAGCTGTTAAAAAAAAAAGAAAAAAGCTAGCTTCTGCTTCACATTCCAGCTATAACACTAACTAGCTGTGTGTCCTTGGGCAAGCTGTTGAACCTCTTTGAGCCTAGTTTTCCCGTGTATAAATAGAGAGCTACCCTCCAGTGGTAGGGTTGTTTTGTGGATTTAGATGGGACGACTTCTCATGCCTCACACATAGTGTATCGAGCCTCAGCTGGCTAATGCACTGATACCCACACATCCGCCAATCTCCGGCAAAGCAACTGTCTAAGGTCATTGAAAGTCTGGGCCTCAAGGGAAAAGCCCTTTGCCACCAAATCTTGGAGTTAAATCTCTCCCTCCCAGTTGGCTTTCAGCCACCCAAATGGGGAAGTTTAACTTTGTAAATCCCCTTTGAGATACAAAGTCTGGCAGGCTGTGTGCCTCTCCCTCCCCCAAGCCCAAGCCCAAGCCCATCCCTTCCTGAGGCAGACACAAGGAACTCATCAGACATTCGAAGGCGGCAACTGCACATTTTTAACAATTGAGACGCAAAGGAAAAAAACCCCCACGAAATTAAATCCAGCAATTAAGTTCTAATTGCGCAATTACTTCATTTTGTGGCTTGGTGCCATGGCTGAGAGACTTGCTCCCACAAATGGTGTTTCTGTGCAAATGAGGAGAGGGGAGGGGAGGGGGAGAGGGCTAAGGAGGTAATATCTGGGGACCAGGGAACAAAGGCATTTTAACATTAAGACGTCTTGTCAATGACTTGATGCCAGCGTTCTGACTGGCAGGGCTGTGGGGTGGGCTGGGGAACTTGGGGGCCTTTTCAGAACTAAAATAGGTGAATACACTGCTTTCTTTAAGCAGTTTCACTGATCTGTCTTCTAGTGAGATCCCCTCTCTGCGGGCCTGGGGTGTGGGTGCCACTCTATTTAGACTTGGGGTAGGGAATCCTCTCTGCAGACCAGGAGTCTTGTGGCTTTCTGGTTGGCACTGGGGTAGGGAGCACCACAGTGCCCAGGCCAGGCTGCCCAGAAGGCTTCTAGAGAGCCCTGAGAGGCTTGCAGCACTCGGCCTGCCCGGTGGATCCACAGTTGTGTGCTGAGAAGATTTGGGAGAAGAGAAACTGTCACTTCAATCAGAGGTTTCCATGGGTAAGTGTTGAGAGTGGCTTCTCTGCCTCTCATTCATTCACTCACTTGCCCATTTTCTGCACTTGCTAATTCTTCAACTAATATGTATGGGGCATCTAATTTGCACAAGACACTCTGCTTGGCTTTATGGAAGAAAACAAAGAAGATTTAAGATGAATCTTGCCCTTATGGAGTGTGGAGAGACAACACGTGTGAGATGGTCTGGTATTTATTGAGCACCTACCATGTGCCAGTGCTACTGTGGTGCTTTACACAGGTTATTGTTAAACCCCATAATGTCACTCGAGTATATATATTACTACTATCCTTTCCAGTTTGCAGATGAGAAAACTGGTACTTAGAAGAGTTTAAAATGCCTCCTTCCCCAAGGTCAGATGGTGTCAATCTTGGAGATTTGGCACTGAAATCCAACTGAGTTTTCATTCTGAAACCTGTGACTTTTTTGTGACCTCAAAGTGGAGAAAGATATGTGTGACCCAAGAGAGATGCAGCCACACCAGGAGCAATGAAAACACAAACACGGCTGTTTCCTCTCTCTCCCTCTCCTCTCAGTGGAAGAGACCAAAAGCAAAATAGGGAAAAGAAAGAGGACACGTTCCTGATGCCATCACCAGGGATGATGGCAAGCTTGGCCCCTGTGGCAGGAGCCCTGGCACCTTTCTTGGCTGAGCAGCTGGCACAGCAGCCGCTGGGCATCCTGGGCTCGCACCAGCTGAGCCCCTGCCAGGCCACACAACTGTGCCAAAGTCACGCTCCAGTAGGTTGCCAAAGATAAAGAATTGCACGGGAGGGAAATTCCATGTTGTACTTTGCAGCTGACACAAAAGCTCCGGAACTCCAACTATAAAAGAAACCAAATGCAGGCCTGAGAACCTCCTGCACTGTTCACAGGAACCTTCCAGACCAGAGCCACAGAAGGGAAGTGGGGGGGGGGCGGGGGAGATGAGAATTCCGTCCCTCCTGTGATCATCTGGCCTCCCCCGACTTTTCCAGCCTCCTCTGCTGCTGCTGCTTCTCCAGATGCAGCTGATGTTCAGCCACGTGGGATGTGTCCCCACCCCACCCACCTGTCCTCTCCAACCTCTTTCTCTGCTTGACTGCCTGGCAAGCTCATTCTTCAAGGGCCTGCTCAAGAATCACCTGTCTTAGAAAGCCTTCCTTCACACATTTTTCCCCCAAGACAATTTATTGCCTCCTTTCTATGACCAGCCCAAGGGCACAAGGGTTAAGATAATGGGCTGAGCTAGACCTGGTTTGACTCCCAGTCCTGCTACTTTCTGAGTGACCTTAGATTGGTGATCTTATTTCTGTGTATCTCAGTCTCCATATCTGTGTACTTGAGACAATTCCAAGCCCTGTCTCCCAGGGGTTGTTTGTTTCAGGCAAATACTCTTGAGACCACACTGCGTGCCAGACTTTGTGCCAAGTGCCCAGGACACAGTGGCAAACAAGACAGGTGGGTTTCTTTAAGGTTTGAGGCTGTAATTATGTAAAGGGCTTAACGCAATTCCTGGTACTCAGTAAGAGCTCAATAAATGGGTTGTTATGATCATTGTCCTGCAGGATTTTATATATACCTCTGTTGTAAACTTTATTGCACTGCATTGGAATTGTTTACATGGCTTCTCCCACACAGACTCTGAGTTCCCCGAATGTAGGACTGTGTATTATTTGTCCCAGCGCCCCCCGTGCCCACCCTGTCCTGACCTGTTGTAGGCTCATCGTCCCATTTTGTTGCCAGAAGGGGATGATGGCAACCCAGCAGCTATCGGCACTTTGGCTGCAGAGGTGGCCTGCAAAGTGAGGTCTAAAGGTGGCAGGCGGAAGAAAAACCATCATGAGACAGGAGTTGCTAAATTTTCCCATGGAGTCTGGCCTGCTGCCACATGGGAGAGTATTTATTTTTCAAAGTAGAACTAGAGTGACTCTCTGTGTCTTCCTTTTTTTTTTCTTCTGCTCCAACCTCCTGAGAAGTTGCACATCTGGATCAAACCAAAGCTGAATTTTTCAGGTCCCTGCTCTAAGTGAGCGAGCAATTGAGAGAGAGAGAGAGAGAGAGAGAGAGAGAGAGAGAGAGAAGGGAGAAGAAGGGGGAAAGGGTTGGGTGGTGAGAGGAGAGGTGAGGGGGCATTGGCAGAGAAGGAAAGGAAAAAACTAGAAGGTGACAGAGGAGGGGAGAAAGGATAACAATTCTTTCTGATGCAAAAAAAGAGCATGTAGCCTTCACAAGCAAAGTTCACCTGGTCATCCCAGGAGCCCAGGGAGGACAGCGATACCTCTCCTTTCCTGCTGCTACTGCCTTGATGCTGCCCTTCCTTGTCTCTCCTAGAGCTGTGGTGACACCTCCTCAGCAAGCTCCAGGCCTCCAGTCTCCCCCCGCCAACTGCTGTCCATAGAACCTTTCTTTTTTTTTTTTTTTTTTTTTTGTGCTCCCACATTTATTCGTTTAGGCATGGAATAGTATCTACGTTTTCATTTTTAACTCCAGAGTCTTATGTTTGTGAAGAATGTCTTCCCTTTAAGTAAAATTGTATGTTTTTTTTTACATTATAAGCATATTTTATTTATTTATTTAATTTTATTTCATCAATATACAATGTAGTTGATTTTCATGTCCCTTTACCGATTCCTCCCTCTCCCCTTCCTCTCCCCACTCCCACCCATCAACATTATACCTGTTCACTTGTCTTAACAAGTTCAAGGAATTGTGATTGTTGTGTCTTCTTCCCTGCCTCCCCCATTGTTTGTGTATTTATTTATTTTTAGCTCCCACAGATAAGTGAGAACATGCGGTATTTCTCTTTCTGTACCTGACTTATTTCACTTAATATAATTTTTTCTAAGTCCATTCATGTTGCTGCGAATGGTAGTAATTTCATTCTTTCTAATAGCAGAGTAGAATTTCATTGTGTAGATATACAACATTTTCCAAATCCACTCATCTGATGATGGACATTTGGGCTGGTTCCAACTCTTGGCTATTGTAAATAGTGCTGCAATAAACACTGGAGTACAGGTATACCTTCAACTTGATGATTTCCATTCCTCTAGGTATGTTCCCAGCGGTGGGATAGCTGGGTCATATGACAGATCTATCTGCAATTGTTTGAGGAACCTCCATACCATTTTCCATAGAGGCTGCACCATTTTGCAGTCCCACCAACAGTGTATGAGATTTCCTTTTTCTCCACAACCTCGCCAGCATTTATCATTCACAGTCTTTTGGATATTAGCCATCCTAAGTGGGGTGAGATGGTATCTCAGAGTGGTTTTGATTTTCATTTCCCAAATGCTGAGAGATGTTGGGCATATTTTCATGTGTCTGTTGGCCATTCATATTTCTTCCATAGTACCTTTCTAAGATGATCATCTAGTAGCTTCATTCCTCAGCTCTACAGGGCCCTCAGTGGCTTCCTGTACCCCTTTGGAATAAAGTGCAAGCTCCTTGGAATTTCATTGAAGACTCTCTGTGCTCTGTCTCCTGCCAACGTCTGGCTCTGGCCATCTCCTGTTCCCACTGCCACTGCCCCACCCCCACCCTGCCCAACCACCAGCCCTGCACCATGTGCTCCCCTCACTCTGATCTTCTTGTAGCTCCCTGAATGCCTCACTTGGTTCTCCCTTCCCTTCTTAGCAGACATTTACTCATTTTTCAGGACTCTGTCCAGCCATCATGGTCTCCTTGAAGCCCTCCCTGACTCCCACCTTCATGCCCCCTTACATGATTATCCACTGGAACCAGCACAAATTCCCTGCATGGAGCCAACGATACTTGAATGCACTTCCTAACAGCAGCTAACCCTTGCCAGGAGCCTGCTGGCTGGCAGCATTGAACTAAAAGCTTTGCATCATTGTTTATTTGAAGTCTCAAAACCATTTATGAGATAGGGGTTGTTATTATCATCTCCATTTGCAGATGGGGGAATAAAGGGTCAATCAACAAAGGTGATCTAGTCCAAGATCATACAGCTAGTGAATTCAGAGTTCACATTTGAACCCAGGTCTAATTCCAAAGCCCACGCTTTAACCCACTGTTCTCTACTTGCATAACCTCTCCAAATGATCATGTCTTTCAAGTTAGGGATGCATTTTCTTTGTTATGTATCCCCAGCACCTAGCACAATATCTAGTACCTAAGACTAACTTAATAGTAGTTGAGTGAATTGATAATTATTATGCCTGCTTTACAGATATCAAAATGGAGCTTCAAAATTATTAAATAATTTTCCCTGGCCACACTGCTAGCAAGTGGCTGATCTGGAATTAGGCCCAGTTCTGCCTAAGTAAAGATGGTACACCACCCCCCAGTGCCCATGGGATGCTTCCTCCCATACAGGAAAGCTACTGTTTGGAGATTAAAAACAATAATATCGGCTGGCCCGTGGCTCACTTGGGAGAGTGTGGTGCTGACAACACCAAGTCAAGGGTTAAGATCTCCTTACCAGTCACCTTATAAAAAAGAAAAAAAACCCCAATATGAACAATTACATTAACCATTCTCTCAATCACTGGGAAACTCATTTTTTCATGGCTAATTGTCCTGACCTGTGGGATATTCAACGCAGACCCTGGAGGGGGGAGTGGGAATTGGATGGGACAAGAGACACGAGAAATGGAGACAAGACAGTATTCTGATCAAGTTTCGTTTATTAGCCAGAAGGTCACAGCTTATATAGACAGCAGGAGGGAATCAGCAGATAAGGAAGTATGCAGATGTTTTCTGGGAAAAACCACAGGGAAAATCGTTTCACGAAATGGAACACTTCTCAGTTATCTAAAGCAAAGCAGCAGTGATCTACGCCTAGGGCTGTGCAAGCAGTAAGAAGGAGAAAAGGGCGGAAAGGTCACAGCATTTATATCTTTAGTGTCAGAGGGCTATTGGCAGGGCTTCATGAACCTGGACAGGCTATGACCAGGCTCTTTGGCCCCAGACAGGTCCACCTTTTATATTTTTTCAAGCCAAGAGAACCTCTTGGGAACTGTGCCTGTCTTAGGTTGGGGTAACCCATCCCGAGCATGGTACCCGTCATAGAAATGGGTTGCCATTAATGGCAGCCTTTTGTTTAGGGTGGTGCGGGGGACTTACCCTCTTACCCGTCTTTGGCTATCCAGTTCAGCTTACAGAGGCAACATTTGTTAAGGTGAATGTGGTGGTATATAGGCACCACTTTGTTCTTGCATCTCAAGGCGTTGATAATGGACCTGTATAGACCTTGCCTGAATAGCCTCAATTTGTTGTTTAACAAAAGCTGTGACTTTATTAAGTAAAAAGGGGCCCCAAAGAAAGCAAAAGAAGCAAGCTCACAAGCAGCCCTAAAAAGGGTAAGAGATAAGGCAGGAGATCACATGGTTTTCCATACTGTTTGTTCACCAATTGGTGAGTGAGTCCAGGATCTCCAAAGCCAGACTGGACCTTGGGCAGCTGACCAGACAAACCAACGATCAGGAAGAAAATGCTGGTTGCCATGACCCTTGTGGAAAAGGAAAGAAAAAGACATGCTCAGGGATCTACCGAATCCCTGGCTGAGAGGTTATGATCAACTTGTTTAACCAGCCGTTCTGGCAGCCATCTGGCCAAGTTATGAGTGCGAGAAAAAACACAGACTGAACCTCTACCCCAGATCAAAACTGGATCTGGGCCATTCCAGGAGTTATCTAGGGGGTTCTTCCATTTGACCATGGCAAATTGTGGTTGGGACTCGGAATGCCAAAAATGGTCAGCTGCTGATTTGCCGTTGACATCAAGATTTAAAAAATTAAGGATGAAAAGGGCATGACTTAGTAAATTCCTGGGGGAGCCTCTTGTGGGGTACCATTCTCCCTTTCTTATTTTTTCAAGGCAAGTTTTTAGAGATAAGTGGGCTCTTTTGACAATTCCTTAGCCTTGAGGGTTATAGGGAATGCCTGTAATATGTTGAATTTGTAATCTAGCACAAAAATCTTGGAAAGCCTTGGAGGTATAGCCAGGGCCTTTGTCTGTTTTAATCTGTTTTGGGATTCCCAAGATTGAAAAACAATGTAGCAAATGAGGAATAACATGTTTGGTTGCTTCTCCTGTCTGTAAGGTGGCGAGCAAAAACCCACTGTAGGTGTCTATGGACACGTGAATACATTTTAGATTACCAAATTCTGATAAATGAGTAACATCCATTTGCCAAAGCATATTTGGGACAAGTCCTCGAGGATTAACTCCAAAATGGGGAACAGGCAAGAGTGTAACACAGGAAGGACACTGTTTAACTATCTGTCTAGCTCGTTCTCTAGTTCTACTATTGTAACTGTGTTTACCTTTAGTCATATCACGGTCCCTACTCCTAGACTGTGCACGTCTATCTTTTTCCTTACTTTTATTATGATCATGCTCATTACTTTTTGACTCTAACTGTTTAGACTTCTCTTTACTTCTACTCCTTTCCTGATTTTTTCCTTTAGAATCAGACTGTTTTTCTTTAACATTCTCATGATCCCTTTCTTTAATCCTTGACCTCATCCTCTTTTCTTCATTTCTATTATGTTTTGAATCTCTTTCCTTACTCTTTGATTTCTCTTCGCTCTTACTCCTACTCTTAGACTTGGCCCTTTTCTTCACTTTGTTTTTATTATGTTTATCATCTTTTTCTGAATTTCTTCTGATGTCTCTCTCTTTGCTGTTAGATTTATGGTCCTTAACTTTCTTTTCCTGTTCATTTTTTCTGTTTGGACTCTCAGACACATGCCTATGGTCTGTTATTTTTCTCTCTTTTACTCTAACTGGGCTTCTTTGATTTTCTTTTAGTTCATTCAAC
>NW_007727154.1:306068-379128 GCF_000696425.1 Galeopterus variegatus | reverse complement strand
CTCTTGTGGGGTACCATTCCCCCTTTTTTATTTTTTCAAGGCAATTTTTAGAGATAAGTGGGCTTTTTCGACAATTCCTTAGCCTCATCCTCTTTTCTTCATTTCTATTATGTTTCGAATCTCCTTCCTTACTCTTTGATTTCTCTTTGCTCTTACTCCTACTCTTAGACTTGGCCCTTTTCTTCACTTTGTTTTTATTATGTTTATCATCTTTTTCTGAATTTCTTCTGATGTCTCTCTCTTTGCTATTAGATTTATGGTCTTTAACTTTCTTTTCCTTTTCCTTTTTTCTGTTTGGACTCTCAGACACATGCCTATGGTCTGTTATTTTTCTCTCTTTTACTCTAACTGGGCTTCTTTGATTTTCTTTTAGTTCATTCAACTCACTCTTATCCCCTATGGTCAATCTTTCACCACTTGATACTCTCATTCTTTGAGCTCTCTGCATCTCTTGCCTCCAATGTGGAGGAGTTTCACTACGTCTGAAACGATCCCTTGATCTGGATCTGATACAGTCACCACCGCGGGAGCAGAGGGCAAATTGTAAGGGGGAGGGTGCGACAAGGGCTGAGCCAAGAATGCATCATCTGGTGCATGGTATTCAGTGGCCTCTGTGTCCAGATCACCCCAATCAACTCCTGAGGGATCAGGATTCTGTGCCTCCTCATCATCCTGGAATTTTAATAGTGGATACTTTTTAGATCTCTTAGGTATGGCACTGGCTGCCTTGACTTCTTCACTCTCATCTTCTAGGGAGATTAGATCTACGTCCTCCCTAGGTGGTGGAGAGGGATTTCGGAGGTCAGTCTTGGAACTGGCTTTTAATATTTTTTCAGTTTGGGCCACAGTTTCTGAAACTTCTGGGGATTTTTCCCTATCCTGAATCATGTCCCTGATTAAATTCCAATAGGAGAAGGCAGTAACGGGGACCTTTTCTGGCCTGAAAGTCTCAAAATAATCTTACAAGGCATCACCTACTCTAACCCATTTTTTATAATTAATAGTTCCTTCCTCCGGAAACCAGGGACAAAGGTCCTTCACAAAATCAAAGAATTTAAGCAAATCACTTGACTTAACCTTTACTCCTCGCGTCTTTAAAGCTTTTTGTAACTGTCTTATGTAGACGTCATGACAACTTAATTCTTGTCCCATTATCAGGTGCGCTTACTCACCTTATCCTGACATGGCAGGTTCCCATGGTGATGAAGGTTTTACTCTTTTCATTTTCAGTGGTCGACCCTCCGATGCGCCGTCTTCCTCATGGTGTCCCCCGTATCCAATGCCCCACGTTTGGGCGCCAAAAATGTCCCGACCCGTGGGATATTCAACACAGACCCTGGAGGGGGGAGTGGGAATTGGATGGGACAAGAGACATGAGAAATGGACACAAGACAGTATTCTGATCAAGTCTCGTTTATTAGCCAGAAGGTCACAGCTTATATAGACAGCAGGAGGGAATCAGCAGATAAGGAAGTATGCAGATGTTTTCTGGGAAAAACCACAGGGCAAATCGTTTCAGGAAATGGAACATTTCTCAGCTATCTAAAGCAAAGCAGCAGTGATCTACACCTAGGGCTGTGCAAGCAGTAAGAAGGAGAAAAGAGTGGAAAGGTCACAGCATTTATATCTTTAGTGTCAGAGGGCTATTGGCAGGGCTTCATGACCCTGGGCAGGCTATGACCAGGCTCTTTGGCCCCGGACAGCTAATCCCAATGTTTTAAAAGTTTCATGGAAGCAGATGTGAAGTTATGGGGTTCGTGAAAAAGGAAGAACCGGCCCCAGTGTCATTGAAGTTGTCGACGTTGTTGTCATCATCATCATCTCCAGCACTGATTGCTTGTCTGGGACAGGCGTAGTGTTAAGAGCTCCATTAGCATGAGCTCACTGAATCTTTACAACCAGAGGTATTATTTGAATCATTATTTGAAGAAGAGGT
Organism: Galeopterus variegatus; assembly: GCF_000696425.1. NCBI lineage: Eukaryota > Metazoa > Chordata > Mammalia > Dermoptera > Cynocephalidae > Galeopterus > Galeopterus variegatus. The sequence continues at coordinate 377,192 of NW_007727154.1, read as the reverse complement.
AACTAAGGCTTAGAAGGGTGGAGTAACGTGTCTGGAGCTGGTGGAAAACTGTGTATATTTCTTTGGTCCAAGAGTCAGTGCTGTTCGTCCCCATGTACACACTCTTCCCTCTATTCAGCTGTTACCTCTGCTGCAATTTACCATCAAATGGTCAGAACCGAAGTGTCAGAGCTTTGCCACTTGTGCATAAAATGGAGCACCACCCTGAAAGCCAGTACACTTTGCCAGTTTTTTTTTTCAAGAAAGATGACCAGTAAGGGGATCTTAACCCTTGACTTGGTGTTGTCTGCACCATGCTCACCCAGTGAGCTAACCGGCCATCCCTATATAGGGATCCGAACCCACGGCCTTGGTGTTATTAACACCGCACTCTCCCAAGTGAGCCACGGGCTGTCCCCCCAGTTTCCCAGTTGTTGCCTTAGTGACTAGCCTTGACTCTCCCAAGGCTTCAAGGAGAGTGATAACTCATGGATATAATGCTGTTTAGAATCTACAAAAAAAACACTCTATGGAGATACAATTTGGCCAGCTCTGGGTAAAAGGAGACAGTGTGTAGAAGGTTTTTGTGGCAAGGTAGATACTTGGATCATAAGGAGAGGGAAGATTAGGAAACAAAAAAATAAGCAATCTCTAATTACCTATCATTTCCAAAACCTGTATACAACAACAACAAACAAATGGAGCTGAGAAGAGAAACAAAATGTGGCCATTGATGTCCATCAGCTGGAACTGATTTCCGAGGGATGACCTTCTGTGTAGATGGAAGCACCTCAGGGCTGAGGAACCCCTGGTCTCTCCTCCCGTCACTGAAATAAAAGCAAAGTAAACAAATACATCCTCCCCACCTACTCACAGATTCCATGAAATTCCCTTCCTCTGGGGCAAGTCTGTCTTTTCACTGTTAGAGATAGTTTATTTTTTAAACTAGTGTTGTTGTCAGTATTAAAAAAAAAAAAAAGTAATGCATGTACCTTGTAAAGGAAATTGAAACAGCACAGAGGCATACATTCAAAAATGAGTTTCCCTCCTGGGCCAGATCCCAAATTTCTGAAGCCAGAGGTGAGCATTGCAAATAGCTTCTTGTGTATACTTTCATACATTTTCTTTACAAGTAAAAGTTTATATACACTCTAAGTACTTTTACTAATAGGGCTCCTTGGAGGAATGGCTTATTCCAGGTCTGAGATGGAAACACAAGATGAGCTTGGGGCACTTTATCATGCAGGAAAGGAAAAAAGCCACCACAGATTAATAGTCACGTCAAAAGGGCATGGGGGATCACACAAAGTGGCTCTCATTGGCCAAAGATGGAAAAACTTAAGCATCAGCAAGAGTAATGAATGCAATTGTTGTCTGAACATACATTTAATATGTAAAAATCTGCAATTCATAATGGATACATTAAAAAGAGAAGTTTGAAAAATAGATAAACAACCACCCTCAAATAAACTTAATGGTTACCACTGGAAGTAACTAGGGCCCCACCTCCTTACTCTAAAAAGTGGCAAGTCAAAGGAAAGAATTAAGTATATATCCTGCCTTTCCTGAACGAACTATACTTTCCGGTAACCAAATAGTCCTTATTGGCAAAGGAAAGATCTTTGTAGAATTTCAGCTAATAAATGTGGAAAGAATGTGCCATAGTTTGAATGTGTTTGTCCTTCAAAATTCATCTGTTGAAATCCTAATTTCCAAGATGATGGTATTAGGAGGAGGGCCTTTGGGAGGCAATTAGATCATGAAGGTGGAGCCTGCATAATTGGGATTAGTGCCTTTATTAAACAGACCCCAGGGAACTAAATAGCCCCTTCAACCATGTGAGGACACAGCCAGAAAGCACCGCCTTCGAACCAGGAAGTGGGTTCTTACCAGACACCGAATCTGCGAGCATCTTGATATGGGACTTCCCAGTCCCCAGATCTGTGGAAAATAAATTTCTATTGTTTGTAAGCCTCCTTGTTTATGGTATTTCTTAATAGCAGCTCAAATAGACTAAGAGAGTGATAGAGTCAGAAAGCTGTCATTTTGCAATTAACAAAAAATTATCAATGAATGAAAGTAGCTGATTGATGGAAATTTTACAATGGAAAATCAAACTGTCACCAACTGAACTCACTTAAAAAAATTCCACAAATTCTCCATTGTGTCCTTTGGCATACTCTTGGGTTCGTTGCTTGAATATTTTTCTGTATAGGCATGAATAGATCTACATCATACTTTAATTGACTGCATAATATTTCATAAAATGGATATACCAAAATTGATTTATCTAGTTTCACAGTGATTAATATTTAGATTGCTTCCAATGTTTTAATATGACAAATAAAGCTATGAGGAGACATCTCTGTGGTTCTGGACTTGGGGTTCCTATATTCCTAGGAGACCCTAAAAAAGGTAAGTCTTCCTATGTGGTTATCCTAGTCATTTAGAACATCATTATTGGTCTTTAGTTGGGATTGTAAAACGTCAGTAAGGCAGCTCTGGTTGTCTCAAGTTTGTCAGGATAATAAAATAAATACTAGCTCAGTTATGGTCAGATCAGAAGTAACTGGGCTGAGTTTTCATATGTTAAAGAAAAAAATTTTTCATGACACTTGTTGAAGACAGTAAGGAAGACTTTATTCAGGAGGGAGAGCTGCAATGGGGGTTTTGCAGTAGGGGAGAGAAATTGGACTCAACTCCAAATACAACAAGGGTAAGTGGAGATTTATAGTCAAGGGGCAGGATGGGGAGAAATGGATGGAAAATTACTAAGAGAAATCATCAAAGTTAGGGGGACTCTTGCTAGACTGACTCAATAGGATTCTTGCTGAAGGCAGGCCAGGGTAATGAGATATTGAGTGCAGGGAATGAGGAATTTGATCAGATATTGAAAGTTAGGGGTTTTTGCTAAATGAAAGAACCCAGCAGGATTCTTGCTAAAACTAGACTAAGTAGGCCAAGGACAGAGCCCAAGTTCAGGGCCTAGTTGAGAAGAGGGCTCAGAGGAGCCTGGCCTAGTTTTGTCAGTGAGAGAGTCTTTGTCACATGCTCAATTTCCATGTCTAGAGTAACGTCCCACCCCTGTTTAGAAGCCTTCAGTGACTCCCTACTGATCTAGGATAAAGTCTTCCCCCACCTTCTTCCTTCCTGAGCATCTCCTATGTGCCAGGATGAGTGGTAAGGCTGGAAACACGCACATCTTGCTTCCACAAACTCACAGGCTAACAAGGCAGACAGCCATTCCAACTACAAGTTCAACTTAGCCTTATAAAATAATAATGTGGTAACCCGTGAGAAGTGCTTAGGACAGTGCTTGCCTGGCACATAGATAGTACTCAATAAATTTTGCTTTCCTCAATATTGCAGGAAGTGTCTATCATCATTTGGCTTTTTTTTTTCCCCATGACTGGCAGGTACAGGGTATCATATGGCCCTTTATCTTGAGGTTCTGTCTGCCACGCAATCCATTCCCATCATCACCTGTTAAATGTCCAGGTTGAATTCTTCTCTGTAACGTAATCTCTAATTTTCCTAGGATTCTTCCTATAAACCTCTTAGCATTTTGTTTAATCTCTCCTGTAACTCATAGAGCTTTCAACTCTGAATTATGTGTGCTATTGTTTTTACTCCCTTTTTAAAACTGTAACCTTGGGGAGGGAGAGATTCTGCCCTGCCCATATTTGTCTGTCCAGCCTCTGGCACAAATTTGGTGCATAAAACACCAAACATCTATTAGGCATTGTGGAAAGTAATTTACATCCATTGTCTCAAAAACATAACTCAGTGTCCTGATAAAAAGCACAGACTTTGAAGTCAGATGGCCCACGCTGGGCAAGTTTCTTACTTCTCTTTACTCAGTTTTCTCATCTGTGAGATGGAAATGATATTAGTATCTATCTCACAGAGCAATTATAATGCGTTGAGTTGTGTCCCCCAAAAAGATTTGTTAAAGTTCTAACCTCTAGTACCTGTGAATGTGACCTTATTTGGAAATAGGGTCTTTTCAGGTGTAATCAAGTTAACACAAGGTCATACTGGATTAGGATGGGCCCTAAATATGACAACAGGTGTATTTATAAGAAAAAGGAGAGGAAGATTTGGATGCAGAGACACAGATACACAGAGAGGGAAGAAAGCCATGTGAAAATGGAGGCAGAGATTGGAGTGGTGTAGCTATAAGCAAGGGAACATCAGAGCTTGCTGGGAGCTACCAGAAGCTACAAGAGGCAGGGAAGCATTCTTCATTAGAGTCTTCAGAGGAAGCATGGCCTTAGAAACACCTTGATTTCAGACTTCTGGCCTCCAGAACTGTGAGAGAATAAACTTCTGTTGTCTTAAGACACCCAGTTTGTGGTAATTTGTTATAGCAGCCCTAGGAAACTAATACAACGATGGAATATGTTAATATTAGTAAGGAATTTAGAGGCTGACCATGGTAAGTGCTATATAAATGTTTGTTAAATAAATTAATTTTTAAAAGTTCATGACAACTCCCTGAGGTAGGTGTTATTTTTATTCTCATCTTACAGAGAAGGAAACTGAGGCTTATGTAAAGCACATAAATATGTGTTGAACGAAAGAACCTCCATGTTCTGTACCTCATTTTCCTTACTTATTTGGACTACATAATTTTTAAATGTCCCATTCAATCGAGCCTTCTTGAGTGTTTTGTAACACCCGCTACATAGGGATTGGGAGGTAACAGTCTCTGTTTTGTTCAGATGGGTCAGGCTAATGCTGCAGGAACAAATCCATCCAGCACCTCAGTCTACAACTCATGCAAAGTCTGGTGGCTCCCCAGGTAGCTGTCCCTCTGCAGTCATTCCCTGATGCAGGCTGCCCCATTTTGTGATGCCTCTCTCTTGACCTATGGCTTCCAATGTGTCTGTGACAAAGGAAAAAAGAACATGATGCGTATCATTTTTGTTCATAGCTCTTTGGCCTGAACTGGTCACATGGCGTCAGCTTAACTGCAAAGGTTGCTGGGAACTGTAGTCTTCCCTTATGCCCAGGAAGCGGAAAATGAAATAGGATTCAGTGAACATTTGGCTTTGGCTCAGCCACGACCTCCAGACATTAAAGCCATATTTTCTGAGGTCGTTTTGCATGACAATTCTCCATTGTAGAATTGTTTCTTACACTTGGTTTTGTTTGTTTTCTTTGTTTTAGCTGCGCCTCCTCCTCTTTCCCTCTCTCATCCTTCTGACCCTTATGGGTTCAGAGAGTCAGAATCACTTGTTTTCTCTTTGGTTTCCTCACCTGCTGTGAGAATACAGGAACACTCAGGAAAATGAAAGGTACAGCCCCACAACGAAGCTGATGCAACAGCTTTTCTGTAATTACAGCTAGAAGGTCAGTCTTCCAGGAGATGAATGTTGTCAACAATAGTGACAGGTGTGAATAGTTAAGGACCTTTGATGAGAGATTGAAACTGTATTGGCTCAGTCAAAGATGGAAATTAATGTGCAAGGGAGGCTTGTAGATACCAGGAGCAAGTTATCCTTTTTATGCCTATAAGCAAGTGCAGAAACATCCGTGTTTTGGGGAAATTGACACTGCAGGAATTTTCCTAGGGGTTGGTCCTCTGGGGGTGCAGTGGCAGTGTTAGGCAGGGGGTTTCCAGCAATGCTGGGTCCTTTCCGTGAAAGTCTGAGGTGTGTTAGTTAAGCATTTATTAGCACGAGCTGTGTGCACAGAGGAAAAGAGTAGGTGCTATGGAAGAGAGAGAGCTCCATTTACTGAGCACTTTTTATGGGCTGTGAATAAACACCCCAAGCTGTCAGCTCTAATGGAAGACCGTCAGCTGGAGGAGCAGACTCAGTTTCTTGCTAGGGAAAGTCATATTTAAAGTTCTATAACCCCAAATGCCATCTTAGGTTTTCTGGAAGGGAGATCCAGAAAAGACTTGTTGCTATGACATCCAAGAGATGGTTGAGGTGTTTGATATTGATTGTTTAGTAAGAAGTGAAAGAACAATTTTTGGTTGGAAAAACTAGTGAAATTTGAGGCTAGAAATTCTTTTTTTTTTTTTTTCCTTTTTTTGTCTTTTTTCGTGACCGGCAACGGATTGCAACCCTCAGTGTCGTGCCCATACCGGACCGGGACCGGCAACGGGATCGCAACCCTCGGTGTTGTGCCCGCACCTCGCTCAGCCAGTGAGCGGCCGGTCTGTATGTGGGATCCGAACCCTCGGCGGGAGCGCCGCTGCGCTCCCAAGCGGCGCACTGTAGCAGTGCACCACCGGGCCGGCCCTGAGGCTAGAAATTCTGACATGGTACTCAAATAGGCAATAGTGAAAATAACTATTATTTATTGAACATTTATATACTGAGCACATGGCAGCCATTCAATATGTTTTTTTTTTTTTTTCCCTTTTTTTTGTCTTTTTTCGTGTCCGGCAATGGATCGCAACCCTCAGTGTCGTGCCCATACCGGACCGGGACCGGCAACGGGATCGCAACCCTCGGTGTTGTGCCCGCACCTCGCTCAGCCAGTGAGCGGGAACCGGTCTGTATGTGGGATCCGAACCCTCGGCGGGAGCACTACCGCACTCCCAGGTGGCGCACTGTAGCAGTGCGCCACCGGGCCGGCCCCCAATATGTGTTTTTTGAATGCAGATATTTTCATTCACTTACACAACAAACATTTATTAAGCATCTGCTATGTTCCAGGCACTGTTCTAAGCTTTGGGGATTAAAAGCTAAACAAGACAATTGCCCCTGGTGCACCTATCACATCCCTTTGGTCCACCTCTGACTTTAGCTGTACATGTGAGGACAGTCTCTTGCAAGTGCAGACTTGTCTCAGACTGTCACTGTCCTACCTAAGACTCAGACTGTTGGGTTTTCCTTTTTGTTTCTTTTCCCCAATGCAGTGGAGGCTCCTTTGTCCCATGCACAGGTGCAGCTCAGGGTGTGGGAGAGTTGACACTCCTGGGAGCAGACCTCAATGGGTTTGGGAGCTGGTAGATAAAGGTTGGGCTTCCTGTCTGTCAAGGGACAATGCCGAGAGGTATTCTGTAGCTTTTCATGGAGTCCCCATGGAGTGGAGTCCCTGTCACCAACAGCAGCAACCTTCATAAGGAATGTTTATATTGACTTTTCCTTCTTTTTCGCTCTCTCCAGTTCCTCACTCCTGCTTCCTGGTGTCAGATTCCAGAATAAGCTACAGGCTCCCAAGTCTGTTCTCAGCTCTGCTTTCAGGGGAACCAAGCCCTGAGGATGCCTACATTCCAGTGCAGCTCTGCCCAAAAGAAATACAATGTGAGCCACATAGGCAATTTATACATTTCTGGGAGCCACATTAACAAAAGTAAAGAAAAACAGATCAAATTCTTTTTAAAGATTTTTAAATCTTTTATTTCTTTTGTCCTCAAACTATTTTCTTGTATTTTAAGAAGCATTTTCTGACAAGGATCTTCCATAATTCTGTAATAACTTCCTTAACCAGACTAGAAGTTTCATGCAGAAGTTAACTATATGGTATCTCATAGAGGCACTCAAATTTTTCTCAGTTGACAAATGAAATACAAATGGAAATAATTGCATGACAGAATAAAAAAATTTTTCAATCTAAAATTGACTTATAGACCATGTATGATCAAGGCTAATGATGCACTATTCTAATAAATAGTATGCAGTGGAAAAAATATGTCTAATGAAGTCATGGGTAGCACTTTATCCACTTTACAAAGCATTTGATTTTATACCTTTCTGTCTTTTGTACATTCCAAAGAGTCATTTTGATTGAATCGACAGCAATTGTAAAAATCAAGTCAGTTTAACATCAGTTATAAAAATAGTCTTTTAGAATGATTTAAGGAATATGCAGTTGTATTTTCCCACCTTTTTTTCTAGTTATTTTATTTTTTTATTTTAGTAAAATATATGTAACATGAAGATTGCCATTTTAGGCATTTTTATACATACAATTGCGTGGAATTAATTGTATTCACAATGCTACATGACTACCACTTCTATCTCTTTCCAAAACTTTTTCATTATCCTAAGTATAAATTCTGTGCCCATTAAGCAATAACTTATTATTCCTTCCCCCCAGTTTCTGGTAATCTCTAATCTACTATCTCTGAAAAAAATTTTCTTTTTAATTTATTTTTTCTTAATTGACCCATGATAATTGTACATAGTTATGGAGTATAATGTGTTATCTGTGTTCATTTATACAGTGTGCAACAATCATATCAGAATATTTAGCATAATCATCACCTCAAACATTTGTCACCTCTCTGTGTTGGGAACATTCAAAATCTCTCAATTAACTACTTGAAGTTATGTAGTCATTTCTTGTTGACTGTAGGCACCCTATATTGCTATAGAACACTAGATCTTGTTCTTCATTCTTTTTTATGGATGAGTAATATTCCATTATGTATATATATCATATTTTCTTTATCCTATCACCTGTCGATGGACATTTAGGTAGCTTCCAAATCTTGGCTATTGTGAATAGAGCCGCAACAAACATGGGACTGCAGGTATCCTTTTGACATGTTGATTTCCTTTCCTTTGGATATATAGCCAGTAGTGAAGTTGCAGATCATACGGTAGTTCTATCTGTTGTTTTTTTTGATAAATCTCTGTACTGTTTTCTGTAATGGCTGTACTAACTTATAGCACCTCAACCATGTATAAGAGTTCCCCTCTCTCCATATCCTTGCCAGCATTTTTTATTTTCTGGCTTTTTGGTAATAGCCAACCTAACTGGGGTGAGATGATATCTCATTGTGGTTTTGACTTGTATTTCTCTGATGATTAGTGATGTTGAGCATTTTTTCATATACCCGTTGGCCATGTGTATGTCTTCTTTTGAAAAATATCTATTCAGCTCATTTGCCAATTTTTCAGCCGGATTATTTGTTTTTTTACTACTGAGTCGTTTGAGTTCTTTGCATGTTCTGGATATTAAACCCTTGTCAGATGCATAGTTGGCAAATATTTTCTCCCATTCTGCAGGTTGCCTCTTCACTGTGTTGATGGTTTTCTTTGCTGTGCAGAAGCTTTTTAGTTTGATGTAATCCCATTTGTTTATTTTTGCTTTTGTGGCCTGTGCTTTTGAGGTCTTATTCATAAAATCTTTGTCCAGTCCTATGTCCTGAAGTGTTTATGCTGTGTTTTCTTCTAGAAGTTTAATAGTTTCAGGTCTTACATTTAAGTCTTTAATCATTTGTGAGTTGATTTTTGTATATGGTGAGAGATAGGGGTCTAGTTTCATTCTTCTGCTTATGGTTATACAGGTTTCCCAGCACCATTTTTTGAAGACACTGTCCTTTCCCCAACATATGTTCTTGACTCCTTTGTTGAAATCAAGTGGCTGTAGGTTTGTGGATTTATTTCCGGATTCTCTATTCTGTTCCACTGGTCTATGTGTCTGTTTTTGTGCAAGTGCCATGGCGTTTGATTACTATAGCTTTGTAGGATAGTTTGAAGTCAGGGGGTGTGTTGTCTCCTACTTTGTTCTTTTTGCTCAGGATTCCTTTGTCTATTCAAGGTCTTTGTTGTTCCGTATAAATTTTCGGATTCTTTTTCTGTTTCTGTGAAGAATGTCATTGGTAGTTTGATGAGAATTGCACTGAATCTGTAGATTTCTTTGGGTAGTATGGTCATTTTGACATTGATTCTTCCAATCCATGAACATGGAATATCTTCCCTTTTTTGTGTGTCTTCTTTAATTACTTTAATCAGTGCTTTATAGTTTTCCCTGTAGAGATCTTTTACCTCCTTGGTTAAATTTATTCTTATGTATTTTATTTTGTTTTTTTTTGCTATCGTAAGTGGGATAACTTTCTTGATTTCTTTTTCTGTTAGTTAATTATTGGTATATAGAAATGCTACTGATTTTTGTATGTTGATTTTATTTTATATCCTGCAACTTTACTAAATTTGTCTATCAGGTCTAGGAATTTTTTAGTACAGTTTTTAGGTTTCTTTCTCTCTCAAATCATATAATCCTGCAATCAGGGATAATTTGACGTCCTCCTTTCTAACTTCAATGCCCTTTATTTCTTTCTTTTGCCTCCTTGCTCTGGCTAGGACTTATGTTGAATAAAAGTGGTGAAGGTAGGCATTCTCGTCTTGTTCCAGTTCAGTATAGCTGTGGATTTGTCAAACATAGACTTTATTGTATTGAGATACTTTTCTTCTATACCAAATTTGTTCAGAGTTTTTTTATGAAGGGATGTGGAATTTTATCAAATGCTTTTTCTGTGTCTGTGGTTTTCTTCTATCATTCTTTTGCTGTGATGTATCAGAGTTATTGATTTGTTTATGTTGAAACATCCTTGCATCCCTGGGATAAATCCCACTTGTTCACGGTGTATAATCTTTTGGGTGTGCTGTTGGATTTGGTTTACTAGTATATTATTAAGGATTTTTGCATCTATGTTCATCAGGGATATTTGCCAGTAGTTTTCTTTTTTTGTTGTGTCCTTGCCTGGCTTTGGTATCAGGGTGATGTTGACCTCTTAGAATAAATTTGGAAGAATTCCATGAAATAGTTTAAGAAGTATTTGTATTAGATTTTCTTTAAATGTCTGGTAGAGTTCAGCAGTAAAGCCATCTAGTCCTGGGCTTTTCTTTGTTATGAGACTTTTTATTACTGATTCAGTCTTGTTACTTGTTATTGGTCTATTCATGCTTTCTATTTCTTCTTGGTTCAGTCTTGGCAGGTCATATGTATCCAGGAATTTACCCATTTTCTATAGGTTTTCAAATTTATTGTTAATAGTCTTTAATGATTCTTTATATTTCACTGGTAGCAGTTATAATGTCTCTTTTTGCATTTCTAATTTTACTTATTTAGATCTTTTCCCTTTTTTTCTTGGTTAGTCTAGTCATTTGTTGATTTTGCTGACCTTTTTGAAAACCAAATTTTTGTTTGATTTTTTGTATTTTATTTTTAGTTATAATTTTATTTATTTTTGTTCTGATTTTTATCATTTCTTTTCTTTGCTTATTTTAGGTTTGGTTTGTTCTTTTCTGGTTCCTTGAGGTACATCTTTCTATTTTTTTGATATAGGCATTTATTGCTATAAACTTTCTTTTTAATACAGTATTGACTGTATCCCATAGGTTTTGGTATGTGGTTTTTCTGTCATCATTTGTTTCAAGAAATGTTTCGATTTCCTTCTTTATCTCTTCTTTGACCCATTGGTCACTCAAAAACATGTTGTTTAGTTTCCATGTATTTGTGTAGTTTTGAAAGTTCTTGTTATCGATTTCTAGTTTCATTCCATTATGGTCAGAAAAAGTACTTGTTATGATTTTGATTGTGTTGAACTTGTTGAGACTTATTTTGTGGACTACAAACAGTCAATCCTGCAGAATGTTCTATGTGCTGATGAAAGGAATGTGCACTCTGCAGCTGTTAGATAAAATGCTCTGCAAATGTGTTTTAGGTTTGCCTGGTCTGTAGTGCCATTTAATTCGGATGTTTCTTTATCGATTTTCTGTCTCAATGATCTGTCCAATGCTGAGAGTGGGGTGTTAAAGTTCTCCACTAATATTATGTTACTGTCTATTTCTCTCTCTGGATCTGATAACATTTGCTTTATATATTTTGGTGCTCCTGTGTTGGATGCATATGCATTTATAATTGTTATATCCTCTTGCTGTATTGGTCCCTTTATCATTATATTATGCCCTTCCTCATCTTTTAGTACATATTTTGATGAAAAGTCTGTTTTCTTGAATATGAGTATGGCTACTCCTGCTTGCTTTTGTTTTCCATTTGTACGTGATATCTTTTTCCATCCCTTCACTTTTAATCTATATATGTCTTGGTAGGTAAGTGGTGTTTCTTGTAGGCAGCATATGGATGGGTCATTTTTTTTTTTTTTGTCTTTTGTCTTTTTCCGTGTCCAGCAACGGATCGCATCCCTCAGTGTTGCCCCCGTACCGGACCGGGGACCGGCAACGGGATTGCAACCCTCGGTGTTGCCCCCGCGCCTCACTCAGCCAGTGAGCGGGAACCGGTCTGTATGTGGGATCCGAACCCTCGGGCGGGAGCGCTGCCACGCTTCCCAAGCGGCGCACTTATCCAGTGCGCCACCGGGCTGGCCCTGGATGGGTCATTTTTAAAAATCCATTCAGCCAATCTCTCTTTTAATTGTGGTATTTAATTTGTTTATTATTGATATGTGAGATCTTACTCCTGTCATTTTGTCGGTTATGTTTCTGAATGTTTTGTGTATCCTTTCTTCCTCTCGTATTATTTTTTTCTGTTGGTTTGGTGGTTTTCTGTATTGACAAGATTTGATTCCTTTCTCTTTCTAATTTGTGTACCTACTCTACCAGTTAATTTTATATTTTCAGGTATTTTCATGATGGTTTTATTGTTCTTTCTGTTATAAATGTATGACTCCCTTAAGCATTTCTTGTAAGGCTGGTCTGCTGGTGATGAATTCTCTTAATTTTTCTTGTATGAGAAAGACTTTATTTCTCCTTCATTTCCAAAAGATAGCTTTTCTGGTTATAATGTTCTTGGCTAGCAGTTTTTTCTTTAAACTTTGTATATATCTTTCCATTCCCTTCTGGCCTGTGGGGTTTCTGCTGAGAAGTCTGCTATTAGTCTAATGGGGATTTCCTTATAAGTGACTTGATGTTTATCTCTTGCTGCTGTTAGAATTCTCTTTTTGTCCTTAACTTTTGACAGTTTGACTTAAATGTATCTTGGAAAGGATCTTTTTTGGGTTGAATCTATTTAGGGACATTAGAGATTCTTGAATTTCATTGTTGATATCTTTCTCAAGACTAGGGAAGTTTTCAGCTTTTATTTCATTAAATGTTTTCTATACCTTTTTTTGTTTTCTTCCCCTTTTGTAATGTATATAATTAAAATGTTTGTTTGCTTAATAGTATCCCATAAATCTTGTAGGCTTTTTTCACTTTTTTTTCTTATCTCCTGGGTTATTTTGAAACAGCTGTCTTTAATATCAGAAATTCTTTCTTCTGTGTGATCTAGTCTGTTATTGAGACTCTTGCACACATTTTTTATTTCATTCAATGAATTCTTCAATTTCAAGTTTTTTGTTTGATTTTTAAAATATTTATCTCTTTTTAAAATTTCTCATTTAGATCATGATTTGATTTTCTGATTTTGTTTAATTGTTTATATTCTTTTGTATCTCAGTGAATTTCCTTAAGAGTATTAATTCACATGTCTTTTCTGACAAGTCAGAAATTTCATATTCTTTGGGATCAGTTAAGGGAGGATTGTTGTGTTTTTTTGGTTGTGTCATGTTTCCTTGTTTTTTCATGTTTCTTGTTTCTCTTTGTTGATATCTGTACCTCTGATGGAACAGTTTCACCTGTGAGTTTTGTAGAGTGGCTTATGTGGGGAAAGACTTTCACCTGCATGATGTCCTAGGGTATTGATTGGGTACAATACCTTTGTTCTGGATGGGTGCAGTAATGTAGACTCTGTGTGGTTTCCTCAGCTGTAACCCACTTTTGCTATACCTGAAATTGACTTAATGGCATATGCTTGGGAGGCTTGTGGTGACAGTGGCACAGCTTTGCCAGGGGGGGCTTGCTGGGTTGGTTTTCAGGGTGGGAGTGCTATGGGTAAAATATGTCTCCCAAAAGTTCACGCATTGGAAACTTGGCCCTCATTGTAACAGTTTTAAGAGGGTAGGGAATCCAATTATGACATTTGAAAGGTGGGGACTTTGAGAGGTGATTGTATCTGAGAACTGTGCCATCCATGGGGCAATGAGTTGATATTTTAATGGGTGGTAATAGGTGTGGTTCTGATGGCTTTATAAGGAGAGCCAGTGAGAAGTTTAGCCGTGTCTTACTCAGGCCAACCACCATGTGATGCCCTGTGTTGCTGTGGAGAGTTTCCACACAGCAGAAGGCCCTCACCAGATGTGTTCCCTGTACCTTGAACTTCCAGCCTCCAAACTATAAGAAATACCTTTCATTTCTTTATAATTCCCAGTTTCAGGTATTCTGTTACAAGCAACAAAAATAGACTAATACAGGGGATGTGTGTGTGCATACTGTGGGTCAGTCATCTTGGGAACTGGCTCACTGGAGATGGGGCTGCCATCTGTGGTTCAAGCTGTGGGGATGGGCATGTGGTGTGTCAGGGTCTCTAGGGCTGGTTTGCCAGTGGTCACTGTGCTGATTCTCTGACTGGGGGCAAGCCTGCAAGGTCATGTCAGCCAGGCTGTTTCTCACTCAGATGCATGTGCACATGATGGCTCAAAGACTAAGGGATGGGTCTGCCAAGGGCATGATAGCTGGAAGTTTCTGTGAGCTGGTGGTGTGGAGATGCTTTGATTCAGCTAGCTGGGTGCAGGTCTATGGGGAACCATTCCATTCTGCTAATTCTTAGGGCCAGGTGCAAGTTTGTGCTTCCTTCAGCAGTTCAAGAGTGGGTCTGCCAAGGGCAGGGCTGCTGAGGAGCTTCTTGGGTGGTCGGCAAGGCTGATAAGTGGGTCCACAGCGGGTGCCCCAGCCAGTTCCTTCTTGGATGATGGGCAAGGTTATGAGGGGCACTGTTGTGGGTAAAACCAGCCCAGACCCAGCACTTCTCCAGAAGGGTGTGGATATGGTATAGGCCCACTGGATTAAGGGCATATTCATTAGGGTAAGGACCTGTTGAGCTCGTTGGGTGCTCTTGCACACAGAACTCAGCTGGGTTTAGGGGTGCAGGGAGTGGTTACGGGGAAGGCAGTGGGTCTACCTGTCTGATCTCTGGCTGGGAGCATGGGGTTGTGTCAGTTCAGCAGGCCTGGGGTCAGCTTCCCAGACTTGCAGTACTGGAGTCACTGCTGCTCCTGGGCCCAGGCTTTGAGCTGCTGGGATCAGGGCATTGTAGCCTCTAGTGTGAGTATGTTGAGATGATGTTGGAGTCTTAAGGATGGGGAAGAGCAGTGACTGCTGGCCCCAGGGCAGAGCATGCTCCTGCAGTGGCTCTGGTTTCAAGATGGTGCCATATTGCATCAGCTTGGGTCACAGGGTTGGGGGTGGGGAATGCACAGTGTATGCTTTTATTCTGGAGCAATGCAGTACATGTATTATATGCAGCTCCCCACACTTGGCTTTGGGCTTGTAGGGCTGTGGAATCCTCCTGCAGAAGGAACTCCAGGCCTCCGTGGTGAGGAAGGGGTTTGGTGTGGTCCCAGTGCCTACCTACCTTTTTCCCAAAAGGGAAAGTCCCTCCTGCACCAATCCCAGTAGCTAAGATGTGGCAGCAGAGATTCCGTGCCTCTGTGTCCTCTATGCTGCCATCCTGGGCTTTCATGTTCAAATGGGTCACAGGGTTGGGGGTGGGGAATGCACAGTGTATGCTTTTATTCTGGAGCAATGCAGTGCATGTATTATATGCAGCTCCCCACACTTGGCTTTGGGCTTGTAGGGCTGTGTAATCCTCCTGCAGTAGGAACTCCAGGCCTCTGTGGTGAGGAAGGGGTTTGGTGTGGTCCCAGTGCCTACCTACCTTTTTCGCAAAAGGGAAAGTCCCTCCTGCACCAATCCCAGTAGCTAAGATGTGGCAGCAGAGATTCCGTGCCTCTGTCTCCTCTATGCTGCCATCCTGGGCTTTCATGTTCAAAAGGGATTTCAGCAGTCTTCTGCTGCATTCCTGTGCTCTCCTACAGATGCTCCTGTTATCATTTAGCTGTCTATTAGTAGTTCTGGTCCTTTTCTGTGGGAGAAAGGTGCCCCAGGCACCTCTAGTCAGCCATCTTGCTCCACTTCCTATTTAAGTTTCTTCTTGATGATGAGTAGTGAATTTGGGTTCTTTGGATGTAAACAACAGAAATGGGACTCTGGCTTCCTTAAATACAAAAGAGCTTTATTAGAAGGATATTGGGGAGTCTTAGAAGTGAAGGAAAGCTGCAGAACTAGGTCTCTAAAAGGATAGGGACCTTTTGGCTCTATGGATTTGGGCAAAAAGAGCCAGTGAAAAGGCTTGTTGGGGAATCCACTTTGTCCCTACTCAAGGAAGAGAGCATTGATTGCCTTTTCTTGAGCTCAATATCCACTGCCTAGTCAGGGGAAGAAAGCTAATAGCTCCACCACGAGTGGGGGAGAGGTGGTTCCCCAAAGGGAAACTGGGGCATTGTTACCAGGAAAAGGAGCAATAGATGCTGGGGCAGGGGTGGGGAACATAAGAGATATTGATTAAAATAAGCAAAGCACTGCATTTTCTGTGTTCTTGGCTCTGTGCAGGAATCTGTCAGAAGCTAAAACAAGTGAAATCTGGATACTGAGGGTTTTTTATTTTTATTGCAAGTGGAACAGTGAGGGAACTGCACCCTGCGGGGTAGGTTGCTTCTAAGCCTAAAGAGACTCAATTCCACAATCTGTTTTGTCTCTCTGTTTGCTTAGGGCTCCTTCTTGGCAACTAGTATGACTAATTAGATGAGTCCAGCCATGAGTGGTTCAGGGTAAGAACGTGCTGTCAGCTCTCCCCACCTTGCCACCCTGTGCCCCCATTCCTTTGGAGAGCAAGGATTCTCTGCAGAGCTGGCTGCTGCTGGCTCTCATGCACTTTCCTATCTAAGGCACCACCTGGTGTCAGAAGCCACTTCTGAGTCATCCCTCTGTGACCTCACCTTGGAACAATGGTGAATAGTTGGTGCTGTTTTCTTTTCTCGGGGCATGTCCTGAGATGAAAGCAAAGGGCAAAGGACCTGGGTGCATTTCTGTTTCCTTTGGCCTTACAGATCCTTTGCTCAGATATTACTGTAAAAAATAACTCTATGGTTGCTTTTATGATGAGGAATGAACAAATTCTTATTGCGGAACACCTCAAAAAAAAAAAATAGGAACAACATAAAGAAGAAATCAAATATTACCAATAATCCCATCATGGTCCACCATGCAGGGTCATCATTTTTGGGTCTATCCTTGCTATCGCATTTCAATGGACACATATACCTAGACAAATATATGGCAATTTTTCTAACTTCTGTTATCTATATAGAGTCAATCGCCATTGGTGAAGCCTCAACATTACATACTCAATTTTGTAGGACAGAGGAAGAAATTCATTGTCAATTTGCATTGCCAGAATGGGAAAGTAAAACCAAGGCCCCCTTGCATAATGGTGAAGAGCTTGACCTCTGCAGGAATGCTAGCTAACATTTATAAAGTGTTTCCTCTGTGCCAAGTACTATTCTAAGCACTTTTTTGTACTAACTCGTTTATTCTTCATGGCAAGCAATGAGGTAGGATTGATGATGATTGTTCCCATCTTTCGGATGAGGGCATGGGGCATAAAGAGATCAAGTAACTTTCCCAAGGTTGCACAGCTGCTGAGTAGCAGAGCTGGGATGCCCACCTGCCTACAGGGTTGCGCCTGTAACTGCCTTGGTACATTGGCTTTCCATGGATGGTTAAATACGAGTGACATGATGGGGTTGGCAGGGACTACACCTCATTCACCGTTCCATCCCCAGCACTTAGCACAGATGCTCAACAAATATTCTTTTGGTTTGAATCCTGGCTCTGTCCTTTATGAACTGGGTGAGTTTGGGGACTTTTCTCAACTACTCTGAGAAACTGGTTCAATCCAGAAGTAAGTTTGTCATCTTTTCCTTCAAAATATGTTCTGAAACCACTTACTATCCCCACCTCCGCCATCTTGGGCCAAGCTGCTGTCTTTCCTTTCCAGGACTTTTGCTATGTCCCCGTACTAAGTAGCTAGTGTTGCTACTTCAACCCTCGCAGTGGCTTATTTTTGTCCTGCAGTCAGAATAATCTCTGAGAACATAACGCGGGTTATCTCTCTCCTCTACTGAAATCCTCCCATAAGTTCTTATCACACTTGTGATAAAACACAAGCTTACAGGGTCTTACGTAGTCTCACGTCTATCTCCCGATCCTGCCTTTGTCTCCCTTACATTCTTCAATGACATAGGTCTTTCCCTTGAACACAGCCTGCCTCTGTCTCAGAGCCTTTGCACACTGCCACATGGAAATGTGTTAGTACCTATTAACACAAGTAATCCAGGTTGGAGAGGGGGTTAGGGAGGATTATTAATGTTTCTCCATAGGCCAATGTGTTGTATAACTGGCTTTGGTAAGCATGCCTTCATTTTGCAGTTTTTAAGAGGAATTGAATATAGAAGGCGGGTTGGGGGAAGCCCTTTCCACAGCCCATCATCTTGGCTGTGAACACTTGTCTCTTCCTTCTTTGAAAGCAAGCTCCTTGGCTTTCTGTCTCATCTCTCACTCAGTCCAAAACCCACTGCAGCTGGTTTCTGAGCCCCAGGGCAGCCCTCACAGCCTTACCAATGGCTTCCTTGTCTGCCAGGCCAAGGGCCCCGTTCAAGTTCTTGTCTCTCTGGACCTCTCAGCAGAATTCAGCACTCGACTTTTCCAACTGTAGAGTTCTTCTTTCTATTTTTTATTTTTAATTGTGGCAAAACACATATAATGTAAAATTGACCATCGTAAGCATTTTTAAGTATATAGTTTCGTGTTGTTAAGTACATTCACAGTGCTGTGCAGCCATCACCACCGTCTTTCTCTGGAACTCTTCATCTCCCAAAACTGAAACTCTGTACCCATTAAACAATAATTCCCCATTCCCCTTTCCACCCAGCCCCTGGCAACCACCATTTTACTTTCTGTCTCTATGAATTTGACTATTCTAGGTACCTCATGAAAGAGCAATTGTACAGTATTTATCTTTTTGTGACTGTCTTATTTCACTTAGCATCATGTCCTCAAGGTTCATCCATGCTATAGCATGTATTAGTATTTTCTTCCTTTTTAAGGCTGAATAATATTCCGTTGTATGGTAAACCACATTTTGTTTAGCTACTCAACCGCTGATGGACAATACTTGGGTTATTTCTACCTTTCGGATGCTGTGAGTAACGCTGCTGTGAACATGTGTGTGCAGTATCTCATCGGGCACTGACTTCTTTTGAAATGAGGTTTCCTCCTTTTCTTCTGTCTCTTTTGCCAGCTCTTCCTCCTCCTCCCTTACCTAATCCTTAAATCACAGTGTCCCTGCCCCTTCTTCTTAGGCCCTCTTTTTTGTCTCATTCACCATGTCACCCGCTTGCCATACTTCAGTCATTATTTTTATGCCAATGATGTCAAATAATTATTATAGCTAATTAGAAATTATTGCATACTTATTATGTGCCAGGAACTGTTTTACATACTTTATGGGTATTATCTCATTTAGTGCCCACAACAGTGTAATGAATTGGTACTGTTATTATCCTCATTTTATATACACAGAAACTGAGGCACAGCATGACTGGGTAACTTGCCCCAAGTCACACAGCTAGAAAGTGGGAGCCAGAATTTAAACCCAGTCAGTGTGCGTGCAGGGCCTCTGTTCTAACCGCTAAGTCCTCCTTTCTCTCAAAGTCTGCATCTACAACTCAGTGCTCTCTCTCACCTGCAGAGCACTATACTGACCATACTGCAATCCATGCCAGGAAGTTCACCCCAGCACTGTTGCCAACAAGAAAATCTAAACTGTGTTCACTAAGGAAGACTCCTAAATGACATTTGGTAAAGTTATTGTATCCTATGGGTTGAATAGTGTCTCTTCCAAAAGGCATGTTGAAAAATCCTAATCCCCAGTACCACAGAATGTGATTTTAGGTGGTAATAGGGTCACTGCATATGTAACTAGTTATGAGGAGGTCACGTTGGAGTAGGGTGGGCCTCTGATCCAATATGACTGGTGTCTTTATGAGAAGATGGCCATGTGAAGATGAAGGCAGACAGTGTAGTGATGCAGCTGCAAGCTGAGGAATGCCAAGGATTGCCAGCTGTCACCTGAAGCTAGGAGAGAGATATCGGGCAGTTTCTCCCTCAGAGCCTCCAGGAGGAACCAACCCTGCCGACACCTTGACTTCAGACTTCCGGACTTCAGAACTGTGAGGAGATACATTTCTTTTTTTTTAAGCCACCTGGTTTGTGGTACTTTGCTATGGCAGTCCTTGGACATTAACACATTGTATGTTGCTCATTATAAGTGATTTCTTCGGGCACACAAGGGACTATATAGATTCGCTTGGAGTCCAGCAAGGGAAAAAGGTTGTTTGTCCAAAGGGAAGTTATCAATCTGAGTAAATGCAATGTGTCTGGTGCACTGGAAAATAAGTGCATTCAGTTTTTCATTCATTCCTTCAGCAAACTTTCTTGAATGCCTGCTGTGTTCCAGGGTCTGTGCTTGGGAAGAGTAATACTCTAACTTTCCTACTGTATTTTTCTTATCCAAACTACTTTGTAGACTATCCTTACCCTTGAGCCTAGCATGGTGTCTGGTCCAAGTAGGTACTTAATGGACCTTAGCTGCTCAGAACGTAGGATCTGGAGGCCACTGGGTGGGTTCCCCTCCTGACTTCTCCACCTACTAGCTGTGTGACCTTAGGCGAGATACATTACTTCATTGTGCCTCCATCTCCTCATCTGTGAAAAATGGATAACAACAGTACTTAACTTTATAAGGTTGTTGTGATCCTAAAAGAACTGATTTTCCATGGTGTGCACACTACAGTACCTGGTGTAGACCCAGTGAGCCACATATTAGTCATTAAGTGTTTACTATTATTTGAAGAAATCAGTTTCTTTCTATAGGAAAGCAAATCCATTCTGGAGGGCAATGACTTTTTTAAAATGGTGTAAAAAGGAGACCCAGAGTTCCTAGAGGAGTCTCAGGATGTGACAAAGATGGGGAGGCTGACAGGGTAGGACACTTGACCCCTACTCCCCCGCCCCAACCAGACCAGCTTGGCACTTTGCTCTATGCCATGTCCTGGGATTCAGCTCTAGATTCTTTTGAGCAGAGATTTGCTTAATCGAAAAAGTTTGAAAACCACCCAAACATCATACTATTTTATGTGTCATGTCCTTTGTATTTAAAAGGGAAATATAGTACTTTTATAATCAGGAAAAAATATTAATGAAAAAAAGTGATAAAATTTTATTATTTAGGATATATGGATGGTAAATCATTTTCTATGTTGATGTTGTTGAATTAAATAAGAAATCTTATCTAATAATCTTCTGTAGTCTCCTAAATGCCTTCAGTTAATGTCCAGGCTCCCTGGCAGGGCCCTTGAGCTGGACTCTGCTCTCATGTGTTCTCTACCTACCTCTTACTCCGGCCTTACAAAATGACAAACTTTTGTCATTTTTTAAATGTACTCTGCCCTCTCACAGCTCCTGATCTTTGCATATGCTTGTCCAACGGTTTGGAAAGCCCTTCTTCTCCTTTTTTCCCTCTTGGCTCACTCCTATTCATCCTTCAAAACCTGGCTCAAATGTCCCCTCTTAGAAGATGCTGTCCCTAGGTGAGTGCTCCTCCCAAGCACCCTAAGGTTAATTCCTTCAGCACAGTTATGGCCCTCATATGTCATGTTGCCATCAGGGCATATATGGTGCTATGGACTGAATTGTGTCTCCCCAAATTCATGTGTTGAAACCCAAACTCCCAATGTGAACTCTATTTGGAGATAGGGTTTTTAGGAGTTCATTAAGGTTAAATGAGGCCATAGGGTGGGGCCCTAATTCAGTAGGCCTGGTGCCCATATAAGAAGAGGAAGAAGAACTCTCTCTCTCTACCATGTGAGGATGCTGCAGGAAGGCGACTATCTGCAAGCTGGGAAGAGGACCCTCACCAGGAACCAAACCCTGCTGGAACCTTGATCTTGAACTTTCCAGCCTCCAGACCTGTCAGAAAATAAATTTCTGTTGTTTAAGCCACCCAGTCTATGGTATTTTGTTATGGCAACCTGAGCAGATTAAGACACGTGTGTTTGTACAGGTGGCCTATTTGTGGCTGGAGTGTGTCCTGAATGGGAGATTATCCATCCTGATTGGTGGACTTCCATGCTCCTCCAGTTATGAAATATTTTGCATATTACCCCTGCATGTAATTATCTGTTAATTTGTCTTCACCCACCTCACTCTTGAGATAATGATCTGTCTGAGGGCAGGAACTATGTGTTATTCATGTGTGTTTCTCAAGGCCCCCAAAAATGTTTTGAATAACTGAATCCATCTTATTCTTTTTCCACAAACAAAAAGATCATTCTCTTTAAGAATAAGCCCTGGGTATTTGAATTTGATTTAGTATTCTTGCCCTCACTCTACCCTTGGTTTTCTTGGTATGATTGTTGTGTAGGGCTAGCCCTGGGCAGAGGATTCTGCCCACATTAAGGTTCATGTGATTTCAAATGCAGAGTGCTTTCTGCCTACGTGAAAGAAGTGGATGAAAAGCCATCCAGTACATCCCGGGGGAGCAAGATGCCTTTAGGTCAGCTGATGTCAGAGTTTGGTGGCAGTTGCTTTGGTGGCTGGGTCCATGGGGTCAGCTTCTCCTCTCGTGGGAACTGCCTGGCCTGGGTGAGATATGACTGCCCATTGAACTGATGCTTCAAAAAGTGTGCAGATCTTGACTCTGAAAACAGAGTTCCTGCTACTCCTGAATGTATCATTTGATTTGGAGAATAGTGTTGTAGCTACTACTGCTGCCCGATGCTCTTTAACTGTAATGACTGTGGCTGCTTGACCTTAGTCTCCAAGCTGGACATTCCAAAACAGAACATCCTGTGCAACATGCTTGCCATGGAATGCTTCCCCAACACAGATGAGAGGGCCACAACTGAGGACCGCAGTGCAGCCTTGGAGACACTGCACTGGAATAGCTTCACTCAAGTGTCTACTTACAAGATAGATAAGCAAGGTTGTCACAAATTTTGCGTTGCTGGCATCTGTGGAGCCATGACATGAGTGAGCCTCCTCAATCCAGCATGAAAACAGTGGTGACTGCAGCTCTGCCATCTGCATGATGGCAAGGAAAGGCAGTCCCCAAGGAAGCACTGAAATACACATTGTGCAAATATTGTGTGGTTTAGTTTGAATATAATTGGTGAAAGTGTTGGTTTTTTAAAAGTGGCAGTGCTTTTTTTTTGTTTTTGTTTTCTTGCTATTTCATTTCATTCTTGACCAAAACTTCTCTTTAAGTAGTTTATTATGGAAAATTGTGACACTAACTTAAAGGAAAGGGTGAGGGAGGTATGTAAATTGTCCACTAGAAAATTAAATTAAAAAAATGAATGTTTTTCAAAAAGAAAAAAAAAAGTGTGCCTTGTGGAAGAGACATGGAAAGCCCTAGGGTCTGGATGAAGGAGACTCATATGTTCACCATGTGTGCACGAGCATGCACACATGTGTTCATATGCATGCACACGCTAACCATAACTGACTTCTCTATAATGGTTACAGAACTATGCACTTCAGAAGTTAGAGAAAAATCTAAATATCAAAGAAGATCTTATTCCTCTGGAGAGGTGGCATGGCATAATGGAAAGAATATAGACTCTAGAGTCAGAAGATCTGAGTTTGAGTCCCAGCTCCACCACTTGCAAGTGTGATCTTATGCGGATTAAGACTTGTTTTCCTCATCTGTAAAATAGCTACAATTATTGGAGGTTATAAAGAATTCTAGAGTGTCATTTGTTGGCATTTTACTGGGAGACTAGGAATATCGGAATTCTGCTTTGGGTTAGCCATGCCTCCTCTACAAGAGATGCCCAGGGAAGATACCTACACAAGGGACAAGACAAGGAAATCAAAAACCATTTTATTTCTAGCCAACTTGAGGCCCAAACTGTGAGCTTGGCTGAGGCTCATGAAGCACACATTTTCCCCTAAGGCAAATAGGGCCAAACAGCATCAAATCCAAAACTAATAAAACACATTCATCAGAACTAGGCAGAATACGCCTAGAGAGGGACAGATTCATACCGATAATGTGCTAACCTCTATGCCCAAGGATGAGTTAACGTGGACCGAAGTCCAGCTTGCTGCCATGTGGAAGAAGAGACAGCAGAGGGACAAAGAGCAAGACATCAGGGTTCCTTCTCAGAGAGGTCCTTGAAGAAGTGGGAGAGAGGTTTCCAGAGCAAGCAGCTGGGCCTTTCCCTTGGGTCTCCTTATCACTTCTGCAGCATGAGAGAACGGTGTCCACAAAAGAGGGCCATACTTAGGTGCATACACATTAAAAAAATTTCATTTTTTGGAGAAGTTTTAGGTTTCCAGAAAAATTGAGCAGAAAGTATGAAGGTTCCCATATATCCTTTCACCTTGCCGTGTACCCCTTCACGCTTTACCCCAAGTTTCCCCTGTTATTAACATCTTGCCTTAGTGTGATACATTTCTTACAACTGATGAGCCAATACTGATACATTAATATCATCATCATAATTCATACATAAAATTACAATAATGGTTCATAGTCTATATTAGAGTTCACTCTTGGTGTTGTACATTCTATGGGTTTTGACAAATGTGTTATCTACCTCTGCCTTAAAAATCTGTGCTCTGCCTGTTCACCCCTCCTCCCCAAACCCTTGACAACCATTCATCTTTGTGCAGACACGTTTAATGCAGCGTCCCTGCCAACTAGCAGACGCACCCTTCTCCGTGTTGGAAACCCGCCTGTTCCTTTTAGCTCCCCCGGGCAGGAGTAAGCAATATGGACAGGAGAGCTCGTCTCTCTCCTAAAGTGCTCATTGTCCTGCCTCCCCGCAGAGGACTGTAGAAAGAACAACGAGGTCTACTCCACAGGGTTGTTATGAGGATTAAATATACCTATAAAAAATCCAACTCTATAGATGTTAACTATCATTAGAGTCTCTAATTTCAGTTTTGGGTAACTCTATCAGAGGTAAGCTAGTACTTATTTTAATATGTGAAAGGGTTTGCTAAGCAAATCTGGGGACTGCAGGAGAATGTTTAACTTAGACAATGAGCTTTTTAAAAACAATTAGCAGCTGCCATCTGTGAATTAATAGGCCACCCAACTGGGCCATTCCCAAAGCTTAGTCCTCAACTCCTGCTCTCCTCCCCGACTCTTGCCAGCTGTCATTTAGCTTCAGGGTGTCTCTCATTTCTTATTGGATAAATTCCAAATCTGTCGGTGATACTGTCCCTATCACCTGAGCCATGGTCGTATCTCCCCACTGTCCCTTGCACAGTTCCGCTCAGATGTCCTGTCTTCACATCAAATTCAGGAAGGTCAAGCATAGTTCCTTGAGGATGTGGAGCAATGGATCCCTTGTGCATTTTGGTGGGAATGTACAATGGCACGGCTGCTGTGGAAAACAGCGTGGCCGTTCCTCAAAAAGTTAAGCATAGAATTATCATATGATCCCAAAATTCCAATTCTGGGTATATGTCTAAAAGAATTGAAAGCAGGAACTCAAACAAGCATTTTTACACTCATTTTATAGCAGCATTATTCACAGTAGCCAAAAGGAAACAACTCAAATGTCTACCGATGGATGAGACACACACACACACACACACACACACACACACACACACACACACACACACACACACTGGGATATTGTTTAGCCTTGCAAAGGGATGAAAGTCTGACATGTGCTACAACATGGATGAACCTTGAAGAACTCATTCTGAGTGAAATAAGCCAGACATGAAAGGACAAATGTTGTATTATTCTACTTGTACGATCCCCAATGTGGCAGTGTTGGGAGGTCATGGGGTGGATCCCTCATAAATAGATTAATCCCCTCCCTGTGGGGTGGGAGGTACTGACTGAGTTCTTGCTCTATGAGTTCCTGTGAGAGCTGGTTGTTAAAAAGAGCCTCTTTCTCTCTTGCTTTCTCTCGCCATGTGATCTGCTTGTACCCATTGGCTGCTGCCATTTTCTGCCATGAGTAGAAGCAGCCCGAGGCCTGTGCCAGATGAGGCTGTCCCAGAATCGTAAGCCAAATAAACCTCTTTTCTTTATAAATTACCCAGTCTCAGGTGTTGTGTTATATCAACACAAGAACAGACTAATATAACCTCCTTCTTAAAACCTTTTCTGACCATGATGTCCTGTAGGGACTGTCTTCTTTTCCAGTCACAGTATTTATAGACTATAACATTCACTTATAGGTATATTATTACTTTTATATTATTTATCTACTATTAATAGTTATGTTACACTTATATAATCAAAGTGCTTTTGAAAGTCATTGGAAAGAGGTGTGAAATGGTTAAATAGTGAAATCTATGAGGATTTGGAGCTAGGGGAATTAGTGTTTTACATGGTGTATGCTGGATTCCCCTGAAAGCAGAGCCTGGACAAGGACTTGAGTGCAGGGTGTTTTCTTGGGGAGTAATCTCAGGGGACAGGAGTAATGGGGTGGGGAGAATGAGGGAAGGAGGAAAAGCCAATAGACATGTATGTTATCCAAGTCACTGTACTAGGTAACTGGCCTTGATTCTACCCAGGATTTTCCAAGGACTGTCAAGAAAGCCTTTCAGAGTTTTCTGCCTGAGATTTTACTGCCAGAATAATTGACATTAATCCTTGGTTTCTGTCCTCATTGGTTGAGGCTGTTAACTCCCTGGTATTTTCTGGGCTGTCATGTGAGTTTGATGAACAGACGCCTGATGATGTCTAATGGTATTAAAGAAGCCCCAGGGCAAACTCTTTGGGCAAGTGTCATCAGCAGAGCCTTCATGGAACCAGCCAACATCACTTTTCCCACAAGGTGACAAAGATGGCCACTTGTCCTTCCAAACTTACAGTCTACCAGCCAGGTAGACTCACCAGCAGGAGACTGATTGTTTTCTGGTCATTTTAGCAGGAGTCCCAGAATTGCCTGTAATTGTCCACCCACTCTGAATGATCCCTTTGGTCAGGAAATTTTTGATGCAACAAGCTTGGGTCAGATGTCTCCCAAAATACAAGGACTGAAGGTCGGGGAGGAGTGGCTCCCCAAGGAGATGGTGAGTGGGCAAAAACCTAGTCTGTTACATGTAGTTTCCATTTTAAAAATGAGCATGTAAGAAATAATAAAATTACAATAACTATGATTGGAAGAACAATAATAAAAATAAAAACAAATTTTCACAATCAAATCTGGTTTTCTTATTATTTTCATTACATAATCCTTTCTTCAGTAAATAACGTGAGTTGATATATGGTCAAATAAAGGAAGTGGGTCTTGTCAGACAGTGCTTCTGTTAGGTTTGCTGGAAGTTCTTTGCTTCCTAAAAGTTTGCTCTCTCTCTGCAATATTTTTAACATTTCACCAAAGCCAGGTTTTCCAATTGCCACCAGTCATTCAATCCACCTTCCTTATCCAAGAGTGTGGGAGGAGAAGCTGGTCAATGTTTTGGTGTTTCTGACCTTGGCTCCATTCCTTCTTCCTGTGCAGTACACTTGTAATACCCGGTATACCCGTGAGATAGGGGCAGCTACATCGACATGACTATTTAGTCTAGAAACACATTCCTGATGGTTTTGTTCATTTAAAAATGTCTATTTGGGAAGTATTACAATCTGCATTTATTCATCATTTTTTGTACACCAGGCCTAGGGCTAAGTGCTTTGAGCATTACCTGAATTCATTTTCACAACAACTTCCCAAAACAGATGTCATTATGCTCCTTTGAGGAAAGTGGCATTTAGAAGAACTAAGTCTACCCAAGGTCTACCTATGTCCTTGCTGCCACATCAGAAAAATCTGGGTAATCCCAATGTGGATTATCTGTGACCTTTTAAAACTAAAGCTGTTGTTCATAATTAAGAGAAAAATGTGGATGAAGCATTACTTAATTGTCTACTAGAGTTTAAACCCAGCTCTGTCGGATGGACTCCAAACAAGTTTTCCTTCTTGTATGTATTTCCGAACAGTATTAAAGAGAAAATAGTGGAAAGTTTTACTCCCACCCCCATCTCTAGCACCTAGTTCCCCCACCTCCAACCAATCAATATCGCTTTTATTGGCTTCCTTCTAGGGTTTATGCAAATATAAGAAATATGAATATGTAATGTTTTCTTCCTTTTTATCAAAAATGAATATATTTTACATTATTACACATTTTCCTTTTTCCAGGGATTTTTCAACTTAATAACATAAGTTCTTTCCAGAGCAGTTCATAGAGAGTGTCCTCACTTTTTGCCCTGTGGCTGCATAGTATTTCATCATATGAATGAACCATAGTATTTATGCAGTCCCCTATTGGTGGATGTAAGGAAAGTAGAAAAAGTTTAGTCAGGATCTCTTGTCTTACATCTGCTACAAATGGGCAAGCAGCACATTCACTAGAAACATGTTATAAAAGTAGTATAACTGTGCATGTGCGCTCACTTACTGATTCAGCATGATTGTTGTAATTATGTAATGCTTGGCTTGTGGAAGCTATTGTGTGCTAAGAGTATAAGGTAACTGCTCTGAACCACTGATCAGCAGAGCACAGAGGGTGAGCAGAGCACGGAGGGTGAGCAGAGTTGGGGCAGAGCCTGAGCTTGTCTTGGGATAATAAAGCATGTCTGTGAAGCTCACATTTGAAGAATAACATATGTCTACCTTGCATAAAGCTTCCAGGATCTTCTTTCAACTACCTGACTCACAACCTGCACAGGAAGAGGCAGAAGGATCTGAGATTACTACTTGACAGTGGACATTTAGAAGCTTTCTATCTTTTGTTATTCCAAACATTGCTGCAATGATTAAACTTGTATATATATCATTTCACACACCTGCAAGTCTATCTGTAGGATAAATTCCAGAAGTGAGATTCCCGAGTTACATGGTATGTGCATTTGTAATTTTGACAGCTATCAGCAGACTGTCTTCCACAATGGTTTACCAATGTATGCTCCACCAGCAATGTGTAGAGTGTCTCTTTCCACTCAGTCTCACCCATCGAACAGGTTGTCAAATTGTGTATTTTTTCCATCTTATAAATAAAAAAGTGGTATCCAAGTGCAGTTGTAATGTGCATTTCTCTTATTATGAGTGAGACTGAGCATCTTTTCATATATTCAAGAGCCAATCCTATTTCCCCATGCCAGTTCTCTTAACCGTGATACTAGCCTGCCTCCCATTATCTTTGGCAACGGTGTGTTGTGATAGGCAGAGCATTGGGTTAGAAGTCAGAGATTCCTCCTGGGTGCTTATCCTAGCTCTGCAGACAGTCTCCCTGTTGAAAGGACTCTTAGGTACTAACTAGGTGGCTTCTTGAATTTCTTCCAGCCCATGCAGTCAGGGACATCTAGATCATGAGACCTAAACTCCCTCTGCAACTCTGTCATTGAGTCTTTGTACCTTTCTGCTTGGATATTTCTTGTGGCAGGAACTCACCTTCTTCAAGGGCAAACTATCTTATTGCTGGACGGCTCTGATTTGGGACTGTTCTTCCCCATTGAAAATCAGTGGTAGAACTCCATTTTCAGGGAAATTCCAAACTAGAATCCTATTTTTCCTTCCGGAAGCTTCCAGAAAGAGTATGACCCCACCCTCTCCTGGATGTGTACCTTGAACATGTCATTGGACCTCTCTGGGCCTCAGTTTATTTACCTGTGAGAAAACAAGTTTGGCCTCGTGTTGGCTACCATTCCTCTGAGGTAAATAACTGAACTAAAATAGGCTTAAACTACACAGTGGATTTATTTGCTGAAGTAATTGGGAAGTCCAATGTAAGGGTGGGCTTCCAGGGTGGTTTGACTCGATGGCTCAGTCATGTGCTCAAGACTCAGACTCTTTCAGGCTGTTTGCTTTGCCTTCTGTAGAGCTTCATCTTTGAGGCAAGGGGCTCCTTGTTTCTTCAAATCTAAAGTGAGAGCAGTCTCTCAGAAGAGCAAGCGTGTTTTTCTTTTCTTTTTTTTCCCAGAAGCCTCAGGAAACCTCTGCCTGCACCTCACTGAACAGTGTTAGCCAATAGACCACACACTTATCTCTGAATCAGTAACTGAGGCCAGGGAATGGATGCCTGGTTGGGGCTGGAGTGGCAACAGCTTCTCCAAAGTAAATGTGCTATCAGATGGAAATGTGGATATCCTCATGAAAATGGGGTTTTTAAACCAAGAGAAGTGACTGGATGCTGGGGAGGTGTCCACAGGTGCCTTTGGGAATAGAAAAAAATTTGTGATTCTGGATGGATAAAATTCTGGATATGATTCTGATCAAAAGGGGAAATTTTTTTGGGTGTGGAGGCCTGGCTGGTAAGGGGACCCAATCCCTTGTCTCTGGAAAATTACTTAATGCTTTTGTGCCTCAGTTTATCTTTTCTTTCCATATCCACTAAGCTCCCCCCAGGAGCCGAGTGGACTAGTTATATCTGCTCTGTAAAACTCTTGCTTAGAAAACTCTTGCTGACCGTCTTATTTTATTAGAAGTGATTATTAAGTAATGGGCAAGTGATTGCTTGTTTGACAATAGAATCTGCTGTCACAATAGAAAAGATGTTCAATTTCTTGTTGAAAGAAAATAACTTCCTGTAGAGACTTGTATTTAGGGTGCTGTCTGCTTTCTCTTTTTTCAATATGCAACCTCAGGTGTGGGGTGGGGTTCTGTGGTGGTGCCTTCATTAGCTCGCTGAAGTACATGGGAGCAGTCTGGTTAAAACTTTACCTCTCTGAGCCTCAGTTTCCTCATTTGTAGAATGGAATAATTCCTTTATTATTTGTAAATTCATCATGATATTGCCAACACTTATAGCAGACTTTCTGGCACATAGAATACATTCAATAGATAAGTACTAGTTAAGTAAATATTTTTTTTGCAAGGTCATTAAGAGGATTAAATGGCATAATAGAATGGATATATATACCACGGTATTTAGCACAGCGCCTGACACATACAATGTGCGCAACAGATGGCCCTTTTATTATCACCATAATGAGGACCAGCAAGAGGGAAGGGCTGGGAAACAAGGCTGTGGATTCCCATGGATGGATGGGATGGACTTGGCCTTGGTTACTTAACCCTCTCCGACCTGGCCTCTCTGGTGAATCTGGCTTCTCTCCCTTCATCCTACGGCCAGGGGACTGGCCAGTGATTTCTTATCCCCATGTGCTGAGTCTCTGAGCTATGAGGCTGAACCTGCAGGTGGGGCTGGGTAATTATCCACTGGGGGACATAAAACCATCAGAAATCACTATGGACCTCCCTCTGCCCTCCTTTCTCCAACCACGTCCCCAACTGTCAGAGAATGCACAGGGCTCCTCTGGTCTTGTTAAATTCACTTAATATTTGTTGGGCTTGCCCAACCAGTCAGGGCTGCCTGCTCAGTCTTCAACCCACGACCCAGATCCCTCCAGCCAAGACTGAGCTAAACTAACAGAAGGAAGCCCTTTGCCCCCATCTGTAGTGGGGTCCTCCCCACCTTCCCTGGTTGCCTGCTGCCATCACCTTGCCATGTTTCCCACCTCCTGGAGATCAGGAATGAGGAGCTTATGATTTTCTGCAAGCTGTACTAATTGCCTTCTGGTTTTTCTTTTCTTTTGGCTTAAATCAATCTCATCACCCAGGTGCTGGGCTCAGGCCGAGCCAGTTTCAAAAGGAGGAAAGAAACAGCTGAAGCGTTCCCCAAAGCTAATTGCTTTCAGGCGCTCTGGCCTGCTCATTCGTGCTCTCTGCACGGTACCGACCGATGTGGGCTGTCCCTGGAGCTGGCTGCAGCAGAAACTGGCTCCCTGAGGGGATAAGACAGAGGTGCTGGAGGAAAGGAGGGAGGGAAAGAGAAGGTGAATTGGGGAGGAAAGAGAAAGAGAAAAGTGAAAACTAACAAGGTGCTTGGATGTGATATCACTTAATCTTTACCACAACTCTGAGAATTCATCAAACTTCCCCCCTTTTTTAGCTGATGAAAGGAGTTTGCCCAAGTCCCCCAGCTAGAAAAGGGTGGTGGCACATCAAGCCTGGTTCTGCCCATCCTGAAAATTCTAGTCCTGTGTCATACTCCTGGAGAAAGGGTCCCACGGTCAAGTAATTTAGAAACTGTGGAGTACCATCTTACCCTGCTGGAGATGCAGCATTTGCATTAGGAAATTAGAGATCCTGAGGAACCCTGCAGGAAGAAAACCTATTTGACTTGTTTTAATCTAGCAATTCTCAAACTGCACAATCCCTTTCCCCCTCTTTTTGCAAATCTATGTATGTATGTCCTTCTCTCTCTCTGTCTCTCCCTCCATCCTTCCCTTACCCTCTACGACAACTACAACTCCAATCACAGTTTATCATCAGTGCGTTCATTCTAGCCTTTCCTTTTCCATAGTTGAAACTCTCTTTTCTGCGAGTGAGCACACTGAGTCTCATTTTTTAAATCCTAGTATACACAGTATATCATTTTGACATTGTTAACCTATGCCACTGTGAAAAAAAACCCTCACTTCTTGAACTTCAATATTTGTTTACCGTTCTTTTTGTCTTTAGCCTGAAGTTATTTTAGTCAAAATACTGTGTTCAAGATTAATGTGCTTTTTTTTTCACCCTCTCCAGTTTGGTTACGTTATTCATTTGAAATACAGTTAGGTTCATTTATTTGTGTTCGTACTCCTTTTTGCTTTTTCTCCCCTGACCTTGTTGATTTTTTTTCTTTTATATGTGAAACATAATATGGTTCTAAAAGTCAAAACTATTCAAAAAAGGTACATCCAGGGAAGTATTCCTCCCCCATCTCCTCTACCCACTCCCATCCATCCACCCTTTCCATCCCATTCCCTCTCACCCCTGTGCATAACTAATTTCATTAGTTTCTGATTTATCCTTCTGGTGATTCTTTCTGCTCAAGTTAGCAAATACATTAAAAAAAAATCTCTCCTTTATTTGTCAAGGTTTTCCAGAGAAACAGAATCAATAAGATATCTGTCTATCAAATATAGGATATATCTCTATATAGGATATATGCAGATATAGATGTAGGCTGGTACTCAAAAAGTTTGTGGAAAAATAGAGTTAAAAGATAATATGAATCACTCCATGAACTTTTTGAAGTATCCTCGTATAGATATATGACAGGAGATTTATTAGAAGAATTGGCTCATATAATTATGGAGGCTGAGAAGTCCCATAATATGCCATCTGCAAGCTGGAAAACCAGGGAAGCTGGTGGTGTAGCTCTGTGCAAGTCTGAAGGCCTAGAACTAGGGAAGGCAAGGTGCAACTCAGTTTGAGGTCAAGATCTAAGAAACTGGGGTTAGTGGGGGGAATACTGGTACAAGTCCTGGGGTCCAAAGGTCAGAGAACCTGTAGTTCAGATGTCCAAGGGCAAGAGAGGAAGTGCCCCAGCTCCCGGAGAAGAGTTCAGCTTTCCTCCACTTCCTTATTTTATCCAGGCCCTCAGCTGATTGAAAGGTGCCCAACTGTGGATCTTCCTTACTTAGTCCACTGATTCAAATGCTAATCTCTTCTGGAAATTCCCTTAAAGACATACCCAGAAATAATGTTTACCAGCTATCTGGGTATCCCTTAGGCCAGTCAAGTTGATACCTAAAATTAATCATCATACCTTTCTTATATGAAAGGTGGCATACTATAGACTATCTTTTGTACTTTGCTTTTTTCACTTAACTGTATTTTCTGAAAATCACTCTTTTCTTTTAAACAGCTGTATAGCACTCCATTGTATTCATGTAGTAGAGTTTCAACCAATTTTCTCATATGCATATCTAGGTAGTTTCCAACATTTCGTCAATATAGATGATGCTGTAATAGATAAACTTGTAAATATGTATTTTCATAGTGTCGGAGGTCTGTATCTTCAGGCTAAATTCCTAGACCTGGGGCTGTTGGGTCAAAAGGTAAGTGCATATGTCCTTTTGTCAGGTATTGCCAAAATCCTCTCCAACAGTGCTATGTCAGTTCGCATAGTAGTATATTTGAGTATTTCCCCACAGCCCTGCCAATAGCATGTGTTGTCATTCTTTTTAATTTTGACAGTCTGATAAGTGGGACATAGATTTCATTGTGATTTTAATTTGCGTTTTTCTAGTCATGAGTGAACTCGAAGATTTTTTCATATGTCTTAGGGTCATTTTTATATCTTTCTTTGTGAATTATCTATTCAAGTTCTTCCATTTTTCTATAAGGCTTTTAGTCTTTCTCTTTGGCTTATTTTTAAGAACATACATTAGGTAAATTGCTCTTTATCTGTGTTAAAGTTTACAAATATTTAATCCTATTTTTTCAGTCACAATTTGACTTCGTGTAGTGTTTTTGTCATGCAAAGTTTTTAAAAAATTTTCTGTTGTCAAATTGATCAATCTTTTATTTTATTGCATCTGTTTTTTTTTTTTTCTTCCTTTTTTTGTCTTTTCTCGTGACCGGCAACGGATCGCAACCCTCAGTGTCGTGCCCGTACTGGACCGGGACCGGCAACGGGATTGCAACCCTCGGTGCTGCGCCCGCACCTCGCTCAGCCAGTGAGCGGGAACCGGTCTGTATGTGGGATCCGAACCCTCGGCGGGAGCGCTGCCGTGCTCCCAAGCGGCGCACTGTAGCAGTGCGCCACCGGGCCGGCCCTGCATCTGGATTTTGAGTCATAATTAGAAAACCTTTACCTACACCTACATTCTAAAGAAACTCAATCATCTTTTCTTTTAGTACTTGTGTGGTTTCATTTTTTTTTTCTTTTTTTACACAT
Organism: Galeopterus variegatus; assembly: GCF_000696425.1. Lineage (NCBI taxonomy): Eukaryota > Metazoa > Chordata > Mammalia > Dermoptera > Cynocephalidae > Galeopterus > Galeopterus variegatus. The sequence continues at coordinate 342,810 of NW_007727154.1, read as the reverse complement.
AGATCTCTGATACAATCATAGTTTATTTTTGTGTATGATGTGAGATATGGATTCAACTTTATCTTTTTCCAAATGGCTACCCAGTTGTCTCAGCACCACTTATTAAAAAGGCAATTTCTGCCCCTGAGAGTGTTTTTAAAACATACTTACAAGACAATCAGTTTGGCTAGATAAAATGCTTGGCCAAAGTTTCTGGGTTTATTTCCATCCTGGTTAAAGTGACTCTAACTACTGGCTGGGCAGCTAAGCACCTAGCAGTCACACCAGGCCAGCTTTTTGATGACAGGTCTGAAGCAGGGCAAGGCTCTGTGGCCCATTTTGGCATCAGAACTCTGCCCTCTGGCCTTGTGGATTGAATCCCATGGTAGCTCTCTAATCCCCTATCTGTGGTTATACCCACATGTTTGAAATTTCACTGGCTACTCTTTGCCCTAAATTGCTCTCTTTGGTCTCTAAAAATGCAGGGTGTCCTTTTAAGCACTAGTCTCAAAGTTTGTTTTGCATTATTCTTGTTCTAAATCCAGATGACCCCATGAAGTGGAGAAGCTATTAAGGGACCAAGAAAGATAAGAAGAAGAAGATGTCTTCTTTCAGTTTTCTTTTGGAGTTTTCTTCACTTGTTTGGACTAATTTTAGATTGGAGAAAGGCATATTCATTTTTTTATACAGTGAGCATTTATTGAATATCTACTGTATGCTAGTTCCTGGGATAGCCCCGGACAAGGCATAGCCCTGGTCTCCTGGAATTCATGGTCTAATGGGGAGGACTCAGATGGCTATTGATAATAGAGCTAATATGTAAGTAGATAATACTGACTCTTAGGTAGAGGTATGGACTACTGGAAAGCACAGGAAAAGGGAGATCTACGATTTGGGAGTTTGCAAGATGAGAATGAAGGCTGGAGAAAAGCTTTCAAAATAGCCTTTTCAATGATAATAAAAATAGGTAATCTACAGTTAGAATGTCCTTTTACCTCTAGTATCTTATTTGACCTTCAGATCCATTTGATAGTTATTATTGTTACCCCATTTTGCAGACAAGGAAATCAAAGTCTGGGCTAATTAATGTGTAAGAGGCATAACGGGTGTGTGAGTCCAGAGCTGCTGATTCCACCATCTGTTCTCCCTCTGCCGTAGCTCACCCTCTCTGGATGTGTTTTGTTGTATATCTTTCCTGAGATTACTCCGCCTGAATTCTTAAGGGGTGTGGTTCACTTTCCCTGACCCACTTCTGGGCAGGCATAAACCCATTAGCCACTTGCTTCCCTTTCCTTCCCTCACTCCTCCCTTGGCTCCACTCTCCTTCTTAGTTTTCTCCTTCAAAAGTGGGAACAATAATAGCAGTAAAATCTCCTTCAGAGGGCTGATGGAGACCTAAGGGAGAAAACATATGTGATGTAGGTTGGAAATTATAAAATACTACCCCAATATGGGTGATTATTGTAATTTTCTCCCCCTGCGTACACTCACAAAGAACAGACAATAGCTTGCTATAGGCTGCTGTGTCGGGCACTTTATGTACAATATCTAATTTAGTCCTTGCAACAACCCAGCAAGAGAGGAAACCTTATCCTCGCTTTTGCGCATGAAGAAACACAAAGGTGAACTCACACAACCAGGATTTGAATTCAGCATGATACCAAAATCTGCTCACCAAAAATCTGGGTTGGAAGAGGAATAGGGAGAAAGGCCTTCTGGTTGCTTCCACCCCATGCTCCCTGTCCCGCATAACCACACCTGCTGACGACCAGCCCTTCCCTGACTGCACCTGTCTGCTCTATGCAGCCAGCCCCTGCCTCACCCCTCTGCTGCTAGCAGGAACAGAGAATGGCCCTGAGGTTTGAGTGAGGGAATTTGGACACTCCCAGGCCTGGGACAAAGCTCAGAGGCCAGCTTAGCTGCTATGCCTTTGAGCGACAGCACGCATGCTGGTCTCCCAAACTGTAGAGAGAATGCCGCCAGTTCTGCAGACAGAGACTAGGAGGGAAGACGGCAGAGGCATGGGCAGCAGCCTCCTGGGTGAGCGACCAGGCTGTGCTGTCTCAGCCTCACTGAGCCTGGTGTTTCTGCTGTCACCTGTGCCATGTTGTAACTGTCGCTGGCTTCATCTGAAAGCCTAGAGGCATCCTCAGGGATATTTGGAGCATTTGGTTGCTTTTCAGTTGTTTGTCTTTTCTTGGAAAATATAGGCTGCCTGGTTCACAGGAGCACATGGGTTGTCCAGGCTCGCCATCAGCTGAGGAAGGGCACTGGGTGTATCAGTCGGAACGGTTTGGCACAAGCGACGGAAGTTGAACTGGATCCAGCTTTGCATAAAGACGGGTATGTTGACAGCTCGTGGGGCTGCAGGGAGGTGTGGTAGAATAAGTTGGCAAGATTGTCTCTCAAGGTTTCTCCACAGCAAGAGACTTAACACACCCTAGATCCTTCTCCATTCTCTCTCCACACATCTTTGTGCAGTTCTTTTAAGGTATACATAAATCAGGCTACCCATGATCAAGTCCCTGGGGTGGTGTGAAGAGAAGACTGGGTAGAGGAGCTTTTCTTCTGTGTTACAATTTGATAAATCCCCATCCAGAGAAGTTGGCTCCAGCGGGTTTGCTGGGGATGCTTGTTGGTTTGGTGCAGATGGGGTCGGATGTCAGGGAAGGAGGGGGCTGAAGGAGGGAGAATTCAAATCCATTGCCTGGGCATGGGAGGAACCCGGAGTCCTCACCACTTCATCTAGAAGAGAGTATGTGAGGAACAAGGGCAGGAAGGAAGCAGAGCCAGTCCCTCTTACCTTATCTACCCAACTGGCCAGGAGAAGGCACTGCAGGATCACTCGGGAAGAGAAACTGCGTGGGCCACATGGGCAGACACCGTTCCCCTCACCACTGATGTCTCTCCTCTAACTGCTGCCTAAAGGGGGTCAAAGTATTTAAAACATGTTGGTGGGAGGAAGACTTGCTTTCATTGCTTATGGCCTCAAGCTTTCCCTAAGGATGCTTTTTAGCTTTCTTTGCTCTGAAAACTTTTCTTTCCCCCAAATGACAACTTACCCAGAAGCTCAACATATTTGTGATTGATTGCTACATAACAAATCGCCCCCAAACTTAGCAGTGAGTGTGGAGCACATACTTCTCATCTCAGTGTTTCTGTGGGTCGGGAACCTGGGAGCCATGTGCTGGGTGCTCTGGGTCAAGCCGTCTCCCGAGGTCGCAGCCATTCCAGGGCTTACTCAGCTCCTTGGCTCTGTCTTTACACCAATGTTTTCCTGGCATTGCCTGGATCTGATTTCTGTTTAGAAATTACTTCTGCATTTTAACATCGTTTGCCATCTAGAGGGGATGAAAAATTTCAAATGCATCAAGTCCTAGTTATTTTTTGCCTGCAGCTCTCTCCTCAGTTCATCTCCCTCATCTCTCCTTTGACTCTAAGCAGAAGAGAGCCAGTGGCATCTTCGGAGCTTTACTTGGAAACATTCCTTGCTACAAGAGTACTTCAAAAAGTTCATGGAAAAACAGAATTAAAAGATAATATGAATCTTTTTGTGAACTTTTGAAGTACTCTCCTAGATTACCCAGTTCATTAGGCATATTTTCTACTTTCTGCAGAACTGCTGGTGAGTGTTGCTAAGCCTTGTGCTGCTCCATAACAAGTATCTTCTTTCTTTTGTCTTCCAGTAAGATTTTCTTTAATTTCCTGCAAACCCTCATCTTAGCATCCTCTAAGTCCAAAACTTTATGAACAGTTGTGTTGAAGGTGCTTTACACTCTCGTTAACACTCTGCGCATAGCCTGTTGCCCAGTTCTAAGGCCATTCCCACTTTCCAGGTTTTTGTTACATAAGCACCCCACTCTTTGTACCAAAGTCTGCGTTGGTTATCTATTTTTTGTATAACTTAAAACAACAGACCATATCTCACAGTTTCTGGGGGTCAGGAATCCAGAGTGGCTTAGATGGATGTTTCTGGCTCAAGGTCTCGTGAGATTTCAGTCAAGCTGTCAGCCAGGTCTGCAATTTCATCTCCAGACTCGGCTGGGGCTGAAGGATCGAATCACAAGTTCACTTATGTGATGATTGGCAGGCTTCATCCCCTCACAGGTTAGTAGACTGAGGGCCTTATTTCCTCATGGGCTGCTAGATGAGGGTCTTAGTTTTTTACTACACCATGCAGGTCTCTTCATGGAGCTGCTTATTATCAGGGAGCTTGCTTATTCTAGCAGAAGTGATCCGAGAGAGTGAAAGAGAATGAGAAGACTCCTCAGATGGAAGCCACTGTCTTTATAACATAATCTTGGAAGTGACATCCCATTGCTCCTGTCATATGTAGTTACTTAGAAGTGAGTCACTAAATCCAGCCCACACTCAAGGGAAGAGGATTACACAAGGGCCTGAATAGCAGGAGGTGTCATCTTAGAGGTGGTCTACATACTTGAATTAAAACATTTGTAGGCACAAATATTTATTGAGCAATCACTTTGTGCCAGGCATTCTTCTAGGTGCTTGGGATGCATTAATGAGTAAAACAGACAAAGATAACTGTTCTCAGGGAGCTTCTAGAGAGAAGGGCCCATGCAAAGTTTTGGAGGCATGTGAAACATGTTGCCTTTGAGGAACCCTCAGAAGTTCAGAAGGATGGGAACCTGCTTGGGAGTTGGATATGAGGTTGAGGAGTTAATCAGGGTCCAGATCACAAAGGACCTTCTTTGCTATGTTGAGCATTTGGATTAATACCAAAAGCAATGAGGAGTCCTTAATGGACTTTAAGTGATATAGTCATACTGTATGTGGTAGTACAGACTGAATGCAGGGAGACCAATTGGGAGGTGGTGGCAGTTGTTCAGGCAAGAGATGATGTTACCCATCAACTGGTGGGTGGATAAATGTGGTGCATCCATACAAGGGAATACCATTCAGCACTAAAAAGAAATGATGTACTGGTACATGCTACAGCATGGATGAACGCTGAGAACATTATTTTTTTTTGAATTTTTATTTTGTCGATATACAATGTGGTTGATTATTATGGCCCATCGTTGAGAACATTATACCAAGCAAAAGATGTGAGTCACAAAGGACCACAGATTGCACGGTTCCATTGATATAAAATGCCCAGGATAGGGAAGTCATGTGTAGAGACAGAAAGCTGATTAGTGGTTTCCTAGAGCTGGGAGGGATCAAGGTCAGGGGTAGGGAGGATGATGGCTAAATGGTCTGGGTTTTTTGGGGGGAGATGAAAAAATTGTTCTCAAATTCATCATGGGGTGAGCACACAACTCTGTGAACCTAGTGAAAACCATTGAGTTGTACACTTTAAATGGGTGGATTGCGTGGTACGTGAGTTACATCTCAATAAAGCTGTTACAAAAACACAAAGCAAAATAGACATGGTGGTGGCCTGACCAAGGAAGTTCTTGTAGGAGGATGCAGTTTTTGTTCTGTCAATTTTGTTGCCCTTTTCTTGCCCTTGTCTCCACTTCTACCCCTCGGGGCTGTCCGACTCCTGTTCTCACAGTCATCCATGCCCAGACCTGACAGTGTCTGCTGCTGTGTCTACCCTCTCAGCCTATCCCTTATTCTGTCCTCACTGTGTTGACCAGTCCTGGGCTGCCCCAACTCTCCCTGAGTCTGACCTTAGCCTCATTTTCTGCTTCACATTTCCATCATGGCTGTACCCCTAAAAGGACCTAGCCCTTCTGCAAAGCCTGAAACAAGCAGGTAGGACATAGGGAGAGATGTGGGGCTGATTCTGTGAAATTATCCAGCTATAAATCACACAGCTAGTGAGTAGCAGAGTTGGAATGTCATCCCAAGTGGCTGCAGGGCTCCTACAGTTTGAATGTTTTTGTCCCCTCCAAAACTCATTTTGAAACTTAACCCCCGATGCAGCAGTGTCGGGAGTTGGGGCCTATTGGGAGGTGTTTGAGTCGTGGGCTTCAACCTCATGGATGAATTAATGCTACTATAAAAAGGGCTCGCAGGAGTGGGTTCCCTCCCTTTCATCCTGTCCCTTCTGCATGGGAGGACACAGTGTTCCTCCCCTCTGGAGAATGCAGGGTGCAAGGCGCCACCTTGAAAGCAGAGACTGGGCCCTTACCATGCATCAAAACCTTGATCTTGGACTTAGCCTCCAGCACTGCAAGAAATAAATATCTGTTCTTTTTAAACTGCCCAGTCTAAGGTATTCTGTTACAGCAGCTGAAAGTGGACGAAGACAGGGGCTCTTGCTCTTTTCAACACAGTGTGTTGCCTCTGCTAAGGGCACATAGAACTTACTCTGGTAATTAATTTTTTCTCTTAAGACTGTTGGTTCCTTTAAGTGGAGGGAGGGAGGACTATTCTTCTGGATGACTTTCTGTATCCAACCACCTTTTCGTTACCACATGCAATGAGTGACCTCAGTTCTCATCTCTTGCTGCTGTTGACCAATCATTCTTGAATGTTTCTCTTCCTTTGGCTCCGTCCTTTCTGCTTTCCCTCCTGTCACTGTGACCACGTCTTTGAGGAAGACTCTTTCTACTCAGCACTTAATTCTGTCTCATGCTTGCTTCTCTTTCTAGTCTACATCCTTTCTCTCTGTGATCTCAGCCACACCCCTGGTTTCAAGGACCATTTCTCTGCTTAAAGCAGAAAACCGGAAACTGGGTAATTTATAAAGAAATTAAATTTATTTCTTATAATTTTGGAGACTGGGAAGTCCACGGTCCAGGGGCGCATCTGGTGAGAGCCTTCTTGGTGGTGACTCCCTACAGCAACGCAGGCTATCACATGGCGAGAATCGCAAGAGCAAGCGAGCTAACCTTCTCACTTGCTGTTACAAAGCCATCGGAATCGCGCCCCTGACAAGTCATCACTCCATGAGTGGATCAATCCATTCACAAGGGCACAGTCCTCACTATCTAATCACCTCTCAAAGACCCCACCTTTCAAGTACCATAGTTGGATTTCCCACCCTCTTACACTGTTAAAATGGGGATGAAGTTTTCAATACACTAAACTTTTGGGGGGACATATTTAACCCATTACAAAGGCCCTGTATGCTTGGGCTCCTGTTTCCTCTCCTTTCTCACTGCTCTCCCAGTCCATCCTATCCTGGAGGAACTCCTTTCTGTTTCTCAAAGGTACCACATGCTCTCTCTTGCCTCCGGACCGTCACATGAGCTTTTCTCTTTGCTAAGAATATTCTCCTGAGACATTCATCTGGCTCTTTTCAGCTAATCTCAGGCCTTGCCGTTGGCATCATTCATTCTGGAAAGTCCTCCCATACTTTCTAGGGCTGTGTCAGGTGTATCTTCCTGTGCTTCCCTTATCTTATTAATTATCATTCTGTACTCTAATTTATCATTTAATGGTCTTTTTCCTCCACTAGATTGCAAACTTTTGCAACTGTGTAGAACTTGTTTGTTTCACTCATTGGGCTATCTACCCATACATTTTATTTTTTTTAATCTACCCATGCTTAATACAATGAATGCTCATTGAATATTGGAATGAATGAATGAAAGCTGTGTCCAGCACAGTGTCATACTGATTACAGATGTTATAACTTAACTAGGAAATCAATATTAGTAGCAGACAGAATTTCTTCATTGTTGTTTGGTCATTCTCATGACCTAACATTATTGGGTGATCCTAGTGACAATGTTCTTTATTAGTATTAAAAATGACAACATATTATTGCTGCCTTTTAAATTTATGCCCTGAGTATAATGTTGCTACAAGAATAAGCATGATGTTTGGAGTAAGACAGAACTATTTACCAGTCCTGGCTTCTTTCCTTCCTGTTTGTATTGATTCATCTTTTGAGCCTCAAATCTTTTGGCAGGAAAAAGGAAATAATCTTACCTGCCTCATGGGCTCGATGTGAGGAGTGAATGAAGTAATACACAAAAGGTACTTAGAACAGGGTCTGGCACAAAATAAGTACTTTAAAAATGTTAGCCGTTATTAGTATTACAATAAGGATAATAAAAACTACCTTGCCTGGCAATTAGATACTTGACAGATGGTAGCTGTATTATTACTATTATAATAAAGGAATGCTGTGGTTTTATTGTAATGACTTTGAGCTGGATCGGCAGGAAGCTGCTCTTTGGGGATTTAGGGAAGTGGCAGCTAGTGCTGGGAAGGTTCTTCCTCTGGTTTCCTGGAGGTAGACCAGGGATGGCAAGTTGTGGTTGGACTAATGCCAAGGAAGAGCATTGAAAGGGAGCTATTTAAAGGTCAGCACCTTCTCCTGGCACCTGACTTTTTGCGAAAAAGTGCAGCACAGCACTTGGCTCCTGGTTAAGGAGCTTGGGAGCATTTCTTCTGCTAGCCTGAAGGGGTGAGGAAATAGGCCAGGGCAACATTCAGAACTGCATGGGGCGGGAAGGGCAAGGTGCTTAAAAAAGAACTTTGTACTCAGAAAAGACTGTATTTGTGAAGCTCTGTTGAGACCTCATAAACACATCTTGGTAACAGGCACCAGAATTGTCAGGAGGCTTGACTGCTCATGTGAAGACATTTTGGCTCTGGCCTGAGACTTTTTGGGACTGCTTTGCCTATAATGTGCTTCTTGGCCTGATCCGTTCCTCCCTCTTTTCTAAAACTGACCTCTAGGGTTATGGGCTTTGCTGTTTTCTTTCCCCGTTAAGAGCCAGGAAGTGAGCTGGGTTGTAGAATCCCAGGGATTTGGGTGTTTGGAGACAGCAAGGCTGTTTGGTCACTGGCTTCTGATTTCTGTTTTCTTTCTTTCTTTTTTATAACGATGACCAATAAGGGGATCTTAACCTTTGACTTGGTGTTGTTAGCACCACACTCTCCCAAGTGAGTCATGGGCCAGCCCTCTGATTTCTGTTTTCTGATCAAGGGCACTAGTACTTTCCATGTTCAGGCCTGGGACTCCTGACTACTTGGAGGGTGTGATGAGAACTTTACAATCTTAGAATGTTGGAAGAGGGCTGGGCAGAGCTGAGCTGGCCTCTTGGCTCTGTCCCTCACATCTGTGCACCCTTGGCCAAGTTCCAGCTCTGCTCTGAGCCTGTGCTTCCTTGTCTCTAAAATGGGGATCATATCTTCACTTCATGTAATTCTTGATATGTTTGGATTTAGTTCTTCCATTTTATTGTTTAGTTTCTGTTTGTGTTTTTTGTTTTCATTTTTCTGTTTTTCATTTCTTGCTTTCTTTGAAATTATTTGAATATTTTTCAGCATTCCATTCTGATTTACCTATGGAGTTTTTGACTGTATAGGCTATGTACTGAGTTGAGTCCCTCAAATTCCCATGTTGAAGCTCTAAACCCCAGTGATGGTATTCTGAGATGGGGCTTTTGAAAGGTGGTTAGATTTAGGTGAGGTCATGAGGGTGGGGCCCTCATAATGGGATTAGTGCCCTTGTAGGAAGAGACACCAGAGAGCTTGCTTCCTTTCTCTCTCTTACCCTCTCACACCAAGGAAAGGCCATTTGAGGATGCAGGGAGAAGGTGGCCATCTGCAATCCAAGGAGAGAGCCCTCACCAGACCCTCTACTGGCCCCTTGATCTTGGAGTTTCAGTCTTCAAAACTATGAGAAATAAATTTCTGTACTTGAAGCCACTCAGTCTATGATATTTTGTTATGGCAGCCTGAGCAGACTAAACAATCTCTTTGTGTGTGTGTGTGTGTGTGTGTGTTTTCTTAGTGGTTATTTTAGGGATTAGGTACTTAACTTTTCACAGTCTACTTAGAATCAATATTTTACCATTTCTGGTAGAATATAGACATCTGTTCACCTTGTAGGTCCCTATACCCTTCCCCCTTTTATGTTGTAGTTGTCATATGTATTTCATGTACATACACTGAAAATCCCACCTGTTAGTGTTAATCATTTTTGCTTTTAACTATTACAAATATTTTAAATAACTTACGAGGAGAAAAATAGTCATAAAAGTAATGTGTCATTTTTCCCTGGCTGTTTTTAAATTTATTTTTTTGTTTCTTTGAGCTGGGAGGGATGTATTATGATGTATCTGGTAAATATATGTATTTAAAAGCTTTCCCCTGCCCCCACACAGAGGAATATAATGACTCTTTATATTGTGATTACAAGTTAGGCAAAGCCACATAAAATATCCAAAATTCAGCTGGATATAATATTAAGTATTTTCTAAGAATTGTATAGTTCTAAGAATATGAATGTATGAAAAATTCCACAAGATATCAAAGTTTTTAATTTTGCATTTCAGGATGTCATTAATTTAAAAAATCTAGAGTCGGGAGGAGAAAGACATTTACCATGGGAGCTTATCAGTTAAGGTGGGAGGTTTAGATTTTGCTAACAGAAGAATAATTAGGTAATGATACCTAAGAATGTGGGCTGATTGCTCTCCTCTTGAAGTTATGGTAGAAACGATGCTAACATTCATAAATAGGGTCACACACAAGAATCTAGGCAGCCTGCTTGGCCCCACATCTCTGTTAGGAGATGAGGCCAACTAACAAAAAAACAGGCCTCAAGTGGTCTGAAGCCTTTTCAATTGCTGTGATGAATATGAGGACTACAGTTCAAAAGACTGTGGGCTGCAGACCAGATGACACCATGAGGGGACAGGGTATGATGGCCCCAACCCCTGGAGGACATATTACTGTTTTTGTCTGTGGTATCTTTCTGTTCCAATTCCTTTATACTAAGTGAGCTGCCAGGACAACACTGGACTCCACACCGACCTAGTGACTCCAGCCAGGAGACTGAGTGTACATGAAGGAATTCTGGAGAAAGAACTGCCTCATGCAGGTGGATTATGCTTTGTGTAATTCTATTGAACAGTCTTGCAAGTTTGCTCTCTGCTATGAAGTCAGAGACCAGTGGACAACAAGCCACAACTGTACAAAAACATCACCAAAACAAGGTGAGCCTAACTCCTCAGCATATTACTGACATTTAAACTTAATAACCCAAAAGTCCAAGTTTTCACCACTCTAAAGCAGCTTTAAATGATAAGGCCAAAGAGGTTACCCTGTGGCATCTATAACTAACAGCGAATTTCATAGCAAAGTCTTGAAGAACTGCCTCAATCTACAGGAACAGTGACTTTAGGACTGCTGTTATGAAATGGAAACCCCCTGAGCTAATACCAGCTATGGAATTCACAACAATCTTTGCTTATGTGTGGATTTATATAGCTGCAGTGTGGGAGTAATGAAAGAAAACTTTGTGGCATATATTCTAAAAGTGAAAAAGCTCAACAAAAAAACAACAATCTCAATATTTCACTCCTTCAATATCATACTCTCCTTTGATCTTCTGAGAGAGTACTGTGCCTCTTTTTAAAAATGTCTAGCTACATCTCCTTCTTGATGTATATTTTGGCTTGATACTATTACCCTTTCCCCTCTTGTTTGCAAAATCTGTAGATGAATCACTCTTTATATGTATATTATCATCCTTTTGAAAATTTTAGCACGTCAGTGCTATGGTCACTTATCCATGAAGATTCCAAAACTATTCCCAAGAATCTGGAGGTGATGCTGGTCCTTGGTTTCTATGCATATGTAAATAGACCCCATAAAATGAATGTGTTAAGAACTGAGATGGAATAGTCCCTGGCTTCCTTCTGGTTGTTAATCCCTCTGTTAAGTAAAAGACAAAAGCCATGTTTTAAAAATTTCTGAGTCTGTGTTCTTAAACCAGGTGGAACTACATTTGTCTCTCAGATGAAGGTCCAGATAGGTGACCCAGGGCTGGCAGAGGAGCTTGACATTTGGGAGACTGTGTTCTTCTAACGTGTGGCTCTGCCATTTTCAACATGCAGATTCCTTCATGTGATTCCAGATGGCTGCTCCAGATCCCAGTGTCTACATTCTAGGCAGGAGAAAGGGAGAGAGAAAAGTGAAGGTCTGCTCCTTCCTTTTACAAGTGAGAGCACAGCAAACTGTCTACCTTCATATAACCTTACTATTGCTGGGCTGCATTTACATGACTTTATCCTTCCAGAAAACTTTAGCTGAGGAAGATGGAGTTGGAAATAACTTTGTAGTTGATTTCAGGAACTTCACCAAAATCCATTTATCAAAAAAAAAAAAAAAACCAAAAAAAACCAAAAAACTTTTCATATAGTCCTCATCAGAGTAAATACCCCTTCTCAGGACAATGGAGTGCTCCATGAGCTCGTCAAAGGACTTGAAGTTTGCTTGGTCTCCATGAGGGGTTTACTCCCTTCATATAGTCCTCATCAGAGTAAATACCCCTTCTCAGGACAATGGAGTGCTCCATGAGCTCATCAAAGGACTTGAAGTTTGCTTGGTTTCCATGAGGGGTTTACTCCTTCCTGGTGTCTGCCAATCTTAACTATTACGTCACAGCTTTACCCAATCCCAATCAATTCCTCCTTCCCAGACTGAAAGACCCACCTGAAACCAGACTTTCAAATCTCATAAACTTGTCACCTTAACCCTTCCTATATTATGACTCTACGAAGATTCTGTTAAGGTGGTGGTCTCTCTTACTGTGGTAAGAAATAAACTCAATTTTGCTTCATCAACAGGTTATTTTCATGGTTGTTTCAGGGAGTCAGCAGTTGTCATAAGCTGTAGGTTGCACACACCACTTCTTATTGGCCAGAACTTGGTTATGTCATATCTAAATGTCAGGGAGGTTGGGAAATGTAGTCTTTAGATGGGTAGTTTTATGTTCAGCTAAAACTTCTGCTAACCATATAGAAACTAGAAAGCAAATAACAGGGAAGAACAGTGTTAGCTATGAACACGCATACCAATATCAAGACTAGTACTAATAGCCAGCATTTTCTGACACCTCCCTATGTGTCATTCACTTGAAAAGCACTTCTCCCCAGATGATCTCATTCAGTTCTCAGAACACCATGAGGTAAGTACTATTATTATCCCTATTTTACTGAAGAAATTGAAGCACAAAGAAGCTAAGTAACTTGGCCAAGTTTAAAAAGCTCATCAGCGGTGGAACTAGGTTAAATCCAGGAGTAAGTTGACAGAGAGGGGTGTATGGTTTTGGCTGAACTGTCTTGGAAGGAATACTAGATGTAATAGTTTTCTATTTTTATGTAATAAATTATCACAGACTAGGCAGCTTAAAGCAATATACATTTATTATCTCAGTTTCTGTCAGTCAGGAATCTGGGCATATCTCATGTACAAAAGTCCTTCAAAAAGTTCATGGAAAAATAGAATTAAAAGATACTATGAGTCTTTCCATAAAAATTTTAAAGATTCCTCATAGAAATGGACACTCAGGGGCTTAACAAAGCTGAGGGTCTCACAAGGCTGCATCCAACGTGTCAGCTTGGCTGTGTTATCATCTGGAGGCTTGGAGGGGGCAGAGTCTGCTTCCATGCTTGTGCAGATTGTTGACAGAATTCAACTGAGGGCCCAGTATTTTGTTGGCACTTGGCTGGAGGCCACCCTCAGGTTTTGGAGGCTGCCCACAATTTCCTGCCATGTGGACATCCAGATAAGCTGTTTACAATGTGGTGGATTGTTTTAAGGCCAATAGGCATACTTCTTCCTCTCTAGTTACAGACATATAACAAAATGTTACCACAAGACTGACATCCAAACGTCCTTGCCATCATCGAGGTAGTGACATTTCATCATCTTTGCCATATTCTAAGCAAGTCACAGGTTCTACCTGAACTCAGAGGGAGGGGATTGCACAAGGGCATGACTCACTGGGGGTTAGTTTAGAGTGTTTTTGCCACACTGGATTATAAGACAGAGCACCTTCATTTTGCCCTGACTAAATGTGTGTTTTTCCATGAGCTGTTTCATTTCTCTTGATATGTTGTTTTATCTCTAAAATGAAGCTAATAATTTCTCTCTGCCCATGTCACATTTTCTGGGAAGATTAAATGAGATAACGCATGTGCAGGAGATACAAAACTATGAAATTATAAGGTACTAGTGAACATAAACTGATTACTCAGAGGAAGCTTTTATTAGAACTAGTTATCTTCCTTGGAGTTGAATAAATGTCAGGTTGCATAAATTTCTGGTTTGTCATCAGGGGCTTAAGTGTACTTGGATAATAAAACTCTAAGCTTATAGAGGCATTTATGTATTAATTAATTAAGCTAATGGAAATGTATATGCAAAAAGCTTGACAACTAAGTAAAAGTCTTGAGGGTAGTTTTCCAGGTGATTTAAACATCATAATATAGATTATACAACTTTTTCACAATATCCTGCTAGCCAGATATATCTGCCAAATAAATGCATGGCCGGAGTNTCCTGGTGTCTGCCAATCTTAACTATTACGTCACAGCTTTACCCAATCCCAATCAATTCCTCCTTCCCAGACTGAAAGACCCACCTGAAACCAGACTTTCAAATCTCATAAACTTGTCACCTTAACCCTTCCTATATTATGACTCTACGAAGATTCTGTTAAGGTGGTGGTCTCTCTTACTGTGGTAAGAAATAAACTCAATTTTGCTTCATCAACAGGTTATTTTCATGGTTGTTTCAGGGAGTCAGCAGTTGTCATAAGCTGTAGGTTGCACACACCACTTCTTATTGGCCAGAACTTGGTTATGTCATATCTAAATGTCAGGGAGGTTGGGAAATGTAGTCTTTAGATGGGTAGTTTTATGTTCAGCTAAAACTTCTGCTAACCATATAGAAACTAGAAAGCAAATAACAGGGAAGAACAGTGTTAGCTATGAACACGCATACCAATATCAAGACTAGTACTAATAGCCAGCATTTTCTGACACCTCCCTATGTGTCATTCACTTGAAAAGCACTTCTCCCCAGATGATCTCATTCAGTTCTCAGAACACCATGAGGTAAGTACTATTATTATCCCTATTTTACTGAAGAAATTGAAGCACAAAGAAGCTAAGTAACTTGGCCAAGTTTAAAAAGCTCATCAGCGGTGGAACTAGGTTAAATCCAGGAGTAAGTTGACAGAGAGGGGTGTATGGTTTTGGCTGAACTGTCTTGGAAGGAATACTAGATGTAATAGTTTTCTATTTTTATGTAATAAATTATCACAGACTAGGCAGCTTAAAGCAATATACATTTATTATCTCAGTTTCTGTCAGTCAGGAATCTGGGCATATCTCATGTACAAAAGTCCTTCAAAAAGTTCATGGAAAAATAGAATTAAAAGATACTATGAGTCTTTCCATAAAAATTTTAAAGATTCCTCATAGAAATGGACACTCAGGGGCTTAACAAAGCTGAGGGTCTCACAAGGCTGCATCCAACGTGTCAGCTTGGCTGTGTTATCATCTGGAGGCTTGGAGGGGGCAGAGTCTGCTTCCATGCTTGTGCAGATTGTTGACAGAATTCAACTGAGGGCCCAGTATTTTGTTGGCACTTGGCTGGAGGCCACCCTCAGGTTTTGGAGGCTGCCCACAATTTCCTGCCATGTGGACATCCAGATAAGCTGTTTACAATGTGGTGGATTGTTTTAAGGCCAATAGGCATACTTCTTCCTCTCTAGTTACAGACATATAACAAAATGTTACCACAAGACTGACATCCAAACGTCCTTGCCATCATCGAGGTAGTGACATTTCATCATCTTTGCCATATTCTAAGCAAGTCACAGGTTCTACCTGAACTCAGAGGGAGGGGATTGCACAAGGGCATGACTCACTGGGGGTTAGTTTAGAGTGTTTTTGCCACACTGGATTATAAGACAGAGGACCTTCATTTTGCCCTGACTAAATGTGTGTTTTTCCATGAGCTGTTTCATTTCTCTTGATATGTAAGGGCATGACTCACTGGGGGTTAGTTTAGAGTGTTTTTGCCACACTGGATTATAAGACAGAGCACCTTCATTTTGCCCTGACTAAATGTGTGTTTTTCCATGAGCTGTTTCATTTCTCTTGATATGTAGTTTTATCTCTAAAATGAAGCTAATAATTTCTCTCTGCCCATGTCACATTTTCTGGGAAGATTAAATGAGATAACGCATGTGCAGGAGATACAAAACTATGAAATTATAAGGTACTAGTGAACATAAACTGATTACTCAGAGGAAGCTTTTATTAGAACTAGTTATCTTCCTTGGAGTTGAATAAATGTCAGGTTGCATAAATTTCTGGTTTGTCATCAGGGGCTTAAGTGTACTTGGATAATAAAACTCTAAGCTTATAGAGGCATTTATGTATTAATTAATTAAGCTAATGGAAATGTATATGCAAAAAGCTTGACAACTAAGTAAAAGTCTTGAGGGTAGTTTTCCAGGTGATTTAAACATCATAATATAGATTATACAACTTTTTCACAATATCCTGCTAGCCAGATATATCTGCCAAATAAATGCATGGCCGGAGTCATGTAATGAATTACGTGTCAAAAGAGCAGACTTCTGGATCTGGCACTATCAGATCCATAGATTGGCTCTGTGACCTTGAGAAAATGAATTCACTACAGTATGAGACTCCATTCATTCATTTGTAAAAATGAGGAGGGTGACATCCAAAGTCTCCAAGGTGATTCTAAGAACCAAATGACAATGCCATTTCCTGATTCAACATATTTAGGTCTTTTTGGTGCTAGGAAGTGGATCTAACTATCACGTACCTCTCTGATGAGAGTCTGTCTGTTTACATAGCAACTTGAATTGGAGGTTCTGTGTACATGGTGGGGCTCTGAGAGGCCGCCCCATCTCCTTCAGGACCAATGCAGTCAATTCTCCAGTTGCTACCAACGTTGTCTGCTGATAGCTCACCTCTGAGTTCCTTCTGAAGAATTATGCTCAGCTGAAGACAGCTGTTTGGCTCCCGGCCAGTCTCCCTCCCTGGGAGAAACTCATACTCAATGATGGATCAATGCAAGAGTCACAAAGTAGGAATTTAGAGGCCTGGCCCCGTAGCCTCTATCTGGGACAGCTCTGATGGTCAGTCCTGGCTCCCAAGTTCCCCACAGGCTGGCTGAGAACTCTTTTGAAAATACATCACACTTCAACTCCTGTTGGCTTCACTTTCTGCAGGTGTTGCCAACCACCATCTCAGTGTGCCTCTCCCAGGGAGCCTGACCTAAGAGTTACCAGTTAGCATCAGCTTCAAGTAACAGAAAACCAAGTGAAAAGTAGGTTAAACAATGGAGCACCAACGTTGGTTAATTCAGTGGCTCAAGAACATTATCAAAGTTCCAGGTGCTGTTCAACTTTTCATTCTGCCACCATCAGGAAGAACAAAATGGATAGTTAAGCAAGTTTTCAGTATACACAGACCAATGGGACCATTGGTAGCCTTAAAACCCTACTTTTTTCTTCATCAGTTTTAATTTTTTTATTTAAAAAACTTAAAATTTCTAGATAATAGTTAATTATGTTTGTTAAACCCGTGCAGACACAACCGACATATATTTAATGTTTATTAGGTATTGAACACATTTTTAATTTTTAGTGTATTTAATCCTTCCAATTATCCTGTGAGGTAGGTATTTTCCTTGCTTTACAGTTGCAGAAACTGAAGCTCAGAAATATGAATGATATGCACAAGGCCATATGCTAGTAAGTGGCCAAACTTAGGTCTCCTGATGCTAAATAAGTCTTGAGTTTGTAATAGCTTAGCTTTTGCAAATGTCACCTCTGGCACTTACAGAAAGGGTTCTTTGATTGCAAGCAACAGAAACTGACTTTGGCAAGCATGAGCAAAAAAGGCATTTGTTGGAAGTGTATCAATCCGGGGTTGGTGCAGAAAGAAAACTTCTATAGTTGTTTTAATTAGAAAGTGAGTAGATATAGAGAATAGGGGGCTAACGAAATTGTTAGAAGGGCAGAGAGAGAAGATTCTAGGCTGAACTTCCAAGAATAACTGTAGAACAGTGTAGAATAACACAAGAGGAGTTATTCTCATTGAGGCCACCATTGGAGCTCTGCTGGAACCAAGAGCCACTGTTGCTGATTATGCAGATTGCAGGAGAGTGGACACTAAGATGCTGCTTCAGAGAAACCTCACATCTCCATGCTCTTGCTTGCCAGAAAAAAACAGCCAAAGAGAGCAGGACAATCTGTTTCTCAGATCTCACTGGGGTGCATCTAATTGGTGGAAGTAATTTGTGTACAGAGCCCTAACTGTAAGGGAGTCTGGGATATATAGTTTGAGTTTCCCAACCCCTCCAACCAGAAGGAGGGTGAAGGAGAGGCTATGTATAACATTTACCTCACAGACATATAGGTAACTCACAAAATGAAAGGAAAATATATATGAGAAAACAGTTCTTAGAAAGAATAGGAACTAGAAAAGTTCCAGGGATTTGGCAGCAGGAATTAATGGAGAGTTTTCTTGGGGTTTGACTTCCTGGTTCCTTCTTCTTTTAGTCAGAAGTTGGCCACCAAGTCACACCAAAATAAAAAGGAATTTTGGAGCATCTGCAATGTATATAGCACAATGGTAGGTGGTGAATGGAAGAGTAACATCAGTGTAAAAGTGGCCTAAGGTCCTATCTCTATCATCAGCAATATTGTTGGATTGTACCATTCAAAATTGTAACTGAAAGTAAATATCATAGAATATCTTTGGTACATAGTATAAGTTTTTCATGAGTCATTACAAGAATTTGGGATGATTGGTTTCCATACTGGTGGTGATTTACAGGTTGTTTTCTTTATGACATCGTTTTATCCCTCGGTTCTTCCAGCTGTTACAAAGCATTACCTTATTAATCCTTGAGCTACCTTCCTCTGAGGCTAGTAGGAGATGTGCCTACCATCCACATTTTATAGTTAGACTCACAATAGTGTGGTTGTTATCTCCTACTTTCCACCTAATTACTTCAGCCAGATCTTCATGGCAACAAGACCTTATAGGAACCTCAGCAAAGCAACTATCATGACCCTTCTGCTGCTATTTAGGATAAAGAAATTTAATATTCATGGTGGTCAAATCTTGCCTGGACAAAATTCTGTAAATAGAGGCAATGGATTATTGACTTTTCTCACTTATAATGAAGTGCAAATAAATAAGTGTGGAGACTTAAGGAAGAAAACAGATTTCTTTACAGCAAATATAATATTAGGTAAACAAAAATAAAAAATAATTATCTTTCAGATATTCCAATGACCCTTTGCTGAAGAGGGAGTCCTGACCCCAGTGAATAGGCTTGGTGCCTTTGTCGAAGATCAAATGGCAGTAAGTGCGTGGGTTGATTTCTGGGTGTTCTGTTCTATTCCATTGATCAGTGTCTCTGTTTTTGTACCAGTACCATGCTGTTTTGGTTATTGTGGCTTTGTAGTATAGTTTAAAGTCAGGTAGAGTAATACCTCCAGCTTTATTTTTTTTTGCTCAGCGTTGCTTTGGCTATTCTTGGTCTTTTGTTATTCCAGATAAATGACTGTATAGTTCTTTCCATTTCTGAGAGAAATGTCATTGGAATTTTGATGGGGATTGCATTGAATTTGTATATTACTTTGGGTAGTATAGTCATTTTCACTATATTGATTCTTCCAATCCAGGAGCATGGGATGTCTTTCCATCTTCTTGTATCCTCTCTAATTTCTCTCAGGAGTGGTTTATAGTTCTCGTTATAGAGATTTTTCATATCCTTAGTTAGTTCAATCCCTAGGTATTTTATTTTTTTGGCGGCTATTGTGAATGGGCGGCTTTCTTGATTTCTCTTTCTGCTTGTTCACTATTGGTGAATAGAAATGCTACTGATTTTTGTGTGTTGATTTTGTATCCTGCTACTGTGCTGAACTCTTTTATCACCTCTAAATAAAAGAGATCAAAAAGATATTTGAAAAACTTATCTATTTTTCCTTCTGCTGAAGAACACTTTAACAGAAAGTATACTTTTTGGAAAAAATAAAATTGACCTAATGGCAAACTAGATACCAATAACCAACCATTTAATGAAAACAACTTGAAAAGCTGGACAAAATATTAAAAATAATCTTGTTGCAGCCTTAGAGAGCTTACAAGATAGTAAAAAATTTCCATGCCAGTACCCAGGAAAGGAGAGAGCCTGGATAAATGATCTCATCTGCAGCTACTTCTTCTTCTGGGGAAGTATGTCAGTTCTGGAGAGAGAGGTCAAGAAGCCTAAGGGCTATAGCACTTTTGACTCTAAAGGATAATGGGGAAGGAAATCCAGTGAATATCCTTAACTTTGGGTGGAATCCTGTATGGTTATACCCTAAGAGTAAGGATGAACCAGAAATAGGCCGTTTCAGGGACTGGGGCTCAGCTTTGAAACATTTCAATCCCTGAAATTGGATTAAGGTGGTCCTGGAGTACCTGTGCCTCAGAGTGCCTAGCAACAGCAAGCAAAAACCCTCTCTGAAGGAGGATAGAATCATCTTAGATCTCAAATTTATTTTACAAACATTTTTACAAGAACTATGTCTGGGACACAATTAAAAACAAATAGACATACAAAAAGACAAGACAATGTGAATGAATACCAATAAAAGTAACAGACCCACAGCTGACTTTTAAATAGCCACACTTTTCATGCTCAAAAGGATAAAAGACTTAATTAAGACCATCAGCAGAAAACTGGAAACTATATGGGAACCAAACAGAAATTTTAAAACTGAAAAATTCAACAAATAAAATTACGAACCCTATGGATGGAGTTCAGTAGCACATTAGACAGCTAAAGAGAGAAATAATGAATTGGAAGATAGTTCAGAAGAAAATATTCAGAATGAAACAAGGAGAAGCAAAGGATGAAAAAAAATCAGAAGGTAGGAACTATAAATGAAATTGTGTGAAGGCCCAAGTTGTAATAAATTGGAGCCCCAGTTGAAACAGAGAATGGAGTGTGATATTTGAAAAAACAGTAACAGCAAAATTTCAAAATATATGAAAGACATCAAACCATGAATCAAGAACCCCTAAAAAACCTAAACAGGATAGATACAAAGAAAAATATACCCAGATACTTTAAAGCAATACTGCTGAAAATCAAATCAAAGATGAAATCTTAAAAGCGACTAGATGAAAAGACCTTGTTACCTCCAAAGGATTAAAAATAAGACTGACAGCTGACTTAATAGAAACAGAAGCTGTGGAAGCTAGAAACAAAAAAGGGGCTGAAAAGGTGAAAATCAATCTGCCAACCATGAATACAACACTCATTGAAAATATCTTGCAATAATGAAAGCAAAATAAAAACATTTCCAAAAAAACAAAAATGAGAGGATTTAGCGTGCATACTAAAAGAAATATGAAACAATATTATTCTTCAGATAGAAAGAAAATGATCCATTCTATATTTGATTAAAATTACACACATACACACACATTTAAAATACACTCAACACGGGTGGGGGGAGGAAATGGAGAGTTACTAATCAACTGACATAAAGTCTCAGTCTAGCAAAATGAATAAGCTCTGGAAATCTGCTGTCAACAATAAATTTGTTAAGAGGGTAGATCTCATGTTAAGTATTCTTATCACAATAAAATAAAATACACAACAATCGCACATTAAGTTGGAAAGATATTAAAATATTCTAAGAACTTTGCATTGTCCTGGAAGTGGATAGTATTAGACTTGGATAACCAAGGATGCATATTGTAATCTCTAGAATAACCACTGAAATACATATAAAATTATATGTAACTTCCATGCTAATAAATGGGAATATGGAACAAAAATAAAAAAATTTTCAGCCAATTCTGATGAAAGCAAGAAAGCAAAAAAAAAAAAAAAAGTGGAATGCATCAAAAGTACTTAATAAAATGGGTAGTTAAAACCCAAATATACAAATATATTAGTAATCATTAATGAAATGTTAATAGAATGAATGTTTCTTTAAAAAACAAAGATTGTCAGAACAGATTTTGAAAAACAAACCCCAAGTATATGACCTTTAAAAAGAGTCACATGTAAAAGATAAAACTATAGAGCAATTAAGACATTTTAAAAAGGATGTTTTGTAATAAAAGTAGGTTCAATTTGCAGGGAAGATATAACAGTTCTAAATTTGTGTTCAAGTTCATGGAAAGATTTGTATTATATATATAATTTTTTGGCAGCTGGATGGTAGGGGGATCTGAATCCTTGACCTTGATGTTGTCAGCACCACATTCTACCAACTGAGCTAACAGCCCAGCTCCCTTGTATTATCTTTTAATTCCATTTTTCCACAAACTTTTTGAGGTACCATCATATATATGAAGTTAAATTGGACAGAACTACAAGGAAACTTACACAAATTTGCTACTAAAGTAACGTCAACACTTCCCTTGGTAACTAATAGAATAAGGGGACAACAACTTTGCAACATATTTTTTTAAAAAAATTTTTATTTATTAGTAGCATAGTCACTATTACAAATTTGCAACATTTTATACTGAGAGAATATAAAGACCATTTAGTCTTTTCTCTAGCATGGTTGATTGAAATTTGCTTTTTTATTGATGGTATTTCAGGAAACTTTCCTTCAGCTTCACGATCTGTTATTGGTAATGTCAAAGTTGGGAAGATCTCTACCAAATTGCTTTCATTATGTGAGCTATAAAATAAGGAAGACTTTTCCATTGACTTGATTTTGCACCTTGTTTTTTCTCCATATTTTTGATGCCAGGCACCATAGAAAATATTCATATCTGGAGCTTAGGGAGAAATAGGTAAACACTCAAAAAATATATACATTTTGTAATGATAAAAATTTAAAAAAGAGAACATATTCACATGTCAATGAAAAATTTCTGGCCCTAGTCATTATTTGTATTACAACTCTAGGTGGGTTGGCATAGTGGGCAGTAAGAGTGTTTCTGAAAGTCATTCTTTTCTGGCACAGGTGTCAATAATGTATCCATACATGGAAGTGACAGCAACCACATAGATATATCCATGCTAAACCCACACTGAATGAATCCACACCTCCACTTCAGTTGAATCTCTAAAATGCTGCAACTATTCCCACATCAATCGGCATGAAGGACAGTATGAATGAGGGATGGCTAGAGTGAAGAGAGATAATGTTCTTAATCAATTGTGGATAAAATGCCTCCGTTGGTATATAATATAAACACCTCAGTTGAATCTCTAAAATGCTGCAACTATTCCCACATCAATCGGCATGAAGGACAGTATGAACGAGGGATGGCTAGAGTGAAGAGAGATAATGTTCTTAATCAATTGTGGATAAAATGCCTCCGTTGGTATACAATATAAACACCCATGACTATATGAGTCCTTGGAAGGAGTCTGTGCAAGTTCAGAAGCTGTAAAAGTCGCATTAGATTAGCTTCATAGCAAATCTTCCCTTGCCTGGCGCATAGTAAAAGCTCAGTAAATATTTGTTGAATGAATAAATAAAACCTGTATGACTCAGATCCTTACCAACTGAAACAGATGCTAGCCATCCTGGGACAGCCATCCTGGTGAGTACCAGGTGACCATTGGCATTGACTCTTTCAGTGGAATCTTGCCACTGAGTTGCAGATGCTAGCCATCCTGGGACAGCCATCCTGGTGAGTACCAGGTGACCATTGGCATTGACTATTTCAGTGGAATCTTGCCACTGTTCCTTTGGCTAAAGAAACTCTCTCTTAGGGAAGATTTATCCTTCATATATAATTAAACAGTCTGGATCCAATTTGGTACCTCATCATAGAGCGTGACTCTTGAGTTTGTGAACATGCCATGTGGTTCCAAATTTAGCCTCTCCAAAATTGCCATCTTGGCCCTGAAAGTAGGATAAGATTTGGGACAGTCAATTTAGAGTAGGATAAGATTTGGGACAATTTAGAGTAGGATAAGATTTGGGACAGTCAATTTAGCATTGCCTAGATTTAACAATTTAAAGCCACAGCCTCACCAGTGCTCAAAAGCACACAGAAAACTTAGCTACCTTTCAGTTAAAACACTTTTGTATTCTGTTCCATTAAAATCTATTGATCTGTCTTGTGCTTTGAATGAATCTTTTACCCATGCATGGTTTTGAACAATGTGCATTGGCCATTTGGAAAATATTGGCTCACTGAGTTATACACATCTCCCAACTGTTGACATTTTTCATTATGCAATATCAAAAAATCACATTCATCACCACAATCATCACCAATTCAATCATGAGTCATTAAGCCTTGGGAAGCTGTCTGAAATTCTAATCTTCACTTGGAAAATTGAATTTTATCACAGGCAACAAATACTGTCAGTGGTTTTCTTGACGGGACTGGTTCATTTCATTCAATTTCAATAAAATGTCAGCCAAATACCCAAGTCTGAATAACCATAATTTGTCTGTTGTTGTTCATTTAAGCAAAACTGATGTTTCATGAAAAATGCAGCTATTTTAGCTTGCAACTCAAATGATCGCACACGTGCTTTTTCTTGAGACACTGATTGTATACCAGTAGGCACGAAGTGCTTTATATATACTTCCCATATTGTTTCATGGAATACAAAAGAAGTGTACTTGAGGGTCAAGATGAATAAAAATAATAGTTTTTATGTTTTCATCAAGGATATTCTAAAATGGAATTGGCTTTTAAAAATATTTAAAAATTGATTAATTTCATTTTTATTTTTTATTGTGGCAAAACATATATAGCGTAAGGATTTAGATTTTAAGCTTTTTAAAATATAAAATTGCATGATATCAATTATATCTACACTCTGAGTAACCACCACCTCTATTTCCAACACTTTTTTGTCATCCTAAACATCCTAAGCAATAACTTCTCATGATTCCTTTCCTTCTGTTTCTGGTAACCTCGAATCTACTTCTGTCTCTGAAAATTTTTTTTCTTCTTAATTTATAAAAGTGTTTTAAAATGTATCATCATCATCATCATCATCATTATCATCATCATCATTAATTTACTGTGAGTTTATAGCAGTGAAGAATATACAATGACTACTAGTACAGTTTGGTGTCCCTGCTGTGATTCCTGCTAAAATTTCAGCAGTTTTACCCTTTACTGATTTCGTACCTTCAGTGCAAATGGGAACACAGTTAAAAAGGCAAATTACATTGCAGACATTCTATAAAGGTCTTTGGGATGCCCTGAAGTCCTCAGATCACACTGTGGGAACCACTGCTATAGGGATATGTGGGCTCTTCCTCTGTCCGTGAATACCACAGGACACCCAAAGCTGCCACCCACAATCTCCTGCTCAGGAAAGACAAACACGCATGACCAGAGCAGGACTCGTGCTCAATTCTTGGACCTCCGTGAGTGCCTGGCAGATTTTAAGCTTACTAAATGTCAGCCAGGAGAAGGTGAATAGGTGTAAAAGTTTAATGACATCTGCAGCCTCCTGAATCTAATGGATCAAGTGCTTCAGAGTTCGTTTGAGAGCATCCATTTGCAGGCATCCCTGCTGAGAGAGAATAGCCATGACTCTCAGATGGCTCTTCATGAACTGATTTTATGCAGCATGGAAACCAGCGATTTAAACACTCCTTAAGGAGTATTTTTATGGGGCATGCAATATAGCCAAGAGAGAAGAGAATGGCATTAGGAGCAGAAACTTGTTTCCCGTTTCCTGAAATGTTTAATTGTACTAATTTATTCCTTAATTCCTAAATGTACTCCTAAGTTCCACAGTGAGATTTTTATCAACTCGTCGACTTAGATTTGCAAACTCAGTACCTAAGAAGCTGTTGGTTTTCTGAAGTGTCCATAATCCCGATTTCCCAGATCTCTGGATTTGGGAGCTTATCTGTGGCTTGAGTGGCAACTGCAAGGCAGTCTGGAAACATCTGGGTTCTCTTAAACTGCACCTTGACTTTTCCCTCTTCTCAATCAACATGCTCCCCTGGAAAATGTCATTTACTCTCTAGGTATTAAGTACCACCTCTATTCTCTCTCTCATTCTCTGCCCTTAAGTCGGCCCTTCTCTTAGGTGCTCAAACAAGGCATGCTGAATCCTGTTTCAGGGTACATACTGGCCCTCTGCTTGGAAAGATCTGCCCCACCTTTTCCATCTGGTTAATTCCTACCGTCTGAGCTCAGAGGACACTTGCTCAACAAGGCATTCCCTGCCAGTCCAGAGGAGATCAGATCCCCTGTTCACTGTTTTAGGCTGTGCACCTCTTTCTGTAGCTCTTACCACAAGGGAAATTAAATCATTTTTTGTGTAATTAGTTGATTAGTATCAAACTTTCCAGACTCCGACTGCTTAATTATTTGTTACCCAGTGGAAACTCAATCAGAGCAAGGACCATGACTGTCTGGTTTACCTCTGCATCACCAGTNTCAGGGTACATACTGGCCCTCTGCTTGGAAAGATCTGCCCCACCTTTTCCACCTGGTTAATTCCTACCGTCTGAGCTCAGAGGACACTTGCTCAACAAGGCATTCCCTGCCAGTCCAGAGGAGATCAGATCCCCTGTTCACTGTTTTAGGCTGTGCACCTCTTTCTGTAGCTCTTACCACAAGGGAAATTAAATCATTTTTTGTGTAATTAGTTGATTAGTATCAAACTTTCCAGACTCCGACTGCTTAATTATTTGTTACCCAGTGGAAACTCAATCAGAGCAAGGACCA
The DNA here is from genome assembly GCF_000696425.1 of Galeopterus variegatus. NCBI lineage: Eukaryota > Metazoa > Chordata > Mammalia > Dermoptera > Cynocephalidae > Galeopterus > Galeopterus variegatus. The sequence continues at coordinate 316,423 of NW_007727154.1, read as the reverse complement.
TGACTGTCTGGTTTACCTCTGCATCACCAGTTCCCAACCTGGTACACGGAGCAGAAAAGGAACTTAACATTTTTTTGGAAGAATGAATCAATGAGACTATGTCCAGGGGCTGCTTACTCTGTGTCCAGCCTGGATCTGTATAAACTGGACATCTCCATGTGGATATCCCACCCAGATTAACTCAGATTCATCGTCTTCCCTCCACCCCACTGTAATACAGTACATAGTCCCTCTCATTTGTTCTGTCGCAAGAGTTTCTCAAATGATCTCCTTTTTTCTTCTCCACTCCTACTCCCAGCAGAACCCCAAAATCTATTCTTTTAAAAATGGAAATCAGGTTGTGTCAAATTCCTTATACTCCAGGTCACAAGTCCCTGCCTTCTTTTCTGGCCTTGTCTCATACCACCTTCCCTCTCACCCTGTAACACACCAAGCTCATTCCCGTCTTGGAGTCTTTACCCTAATAGTCCCCTCTGTCTGGAATGTGTCCCCTAATCTCCATACAGCTGGATCTCTCTGGGCCTCAGACTACAGTTTTAATGTCACTATCTCAGATCTGGAACAGCAAGTAAGCCTTCCCTATCCGTCTTTTGATCATTTTAAAAACTGGTGTGTTTCTCTTCTAATCACTGAGTTGTAGGGTTCATTATATGTTATGGATACAAGTCCTTTTTCAGATATTATGTGTGCGCATAGTTTTTTTTCTATCTGTAGTTTGCCTAATTAAGGGGGTCTTTGGCACCAGAAGTTTAAAAAAATGCCCAGATGATTCTAATATGAAACCAGAGTGGAGAGCCTCTGGTCTGGTCTGGTTTAGCCTTGCTGCTCAAAGTGTGGTTCGTGGACCAGCAACATTGTTATTACGCGGGAGCCTGTTAGAAATGTAGTCTCAGGCCTCACCCCAGGTCTGTCTAATCAGAATCTGCATTTTGATGAGATCTCCAAGTAATTTGTGTTCATATTATACTTATGAGAAGAACTGCTGATAACACTCTCCCTGGGCTGTTAAAATTACCAATACTGGGGTGAATTTGAGAACCAGAAGTCACGATGTCCAAGGGTATGAGAGTCTGTATGTTTAACAAGCCCTCTGGGTGATCATAGGGACAATAGGGAACTACTGCTTCTAGGTAGTTACTGAATTCAGATCAGATTTGCTTATAGCTTATGAGTGCCCCACATTGTCTTAGGGACTGGGAGATACAAAAGTGAATAGGATTCAGTCCTTGCCCTTCAGAAGCTCAAATCCCAGTAGGAGACAGTCATGGGACCCAATACTTTCAGGATAATGCAATAAATACATCAAGAGATGGGTGGGTAGCATGGAAGAGCCCTGGCATCAAACCTTGGCTCTGCAGTGGTGCAACCTTGGGCCTTCACTGAAATTTCTGAGCCTCAGTTTCCTCATCTGCAAAATGGGGTCATACTATCAGGTATTCAGGCCTGTTTTGAAGATTTGTGATGTAATGGATGTAAATATGTAGTGACTGCATAAGCAGTGATGGTGTTACAGCTGCTGCTCAGGGTGCGGAGGGGGCTGGTAGGAGAGCAGTGTGGGCTCTTGCAGATCGAGTATCATGACTCCTGCATTTATAATCGCTGTAGGCAGCCAGAGAGGGGGAAAGTTGATACTAGCCAGAATGAGGGAGAAGCAACTTGGCAGAAATGGGGTTTGAAGTTGGAATTAAATGGAACGCTTAAAGAATTTGAACCTAGACGTCTGGGGAGAATAGAGGGTGCATCAGATAGAGGGAATATCCCTTGCGAACCAACCTCTGCTGTCCTGCCTCTCAGTAAATAAAAGAGCCAATCTGTCAATGTGAATCTCGATTAATGAGGTGTAATCCCAATTTTTGTGACTTCAGTTCTGAAGTGACCCACAGACTACTTGGGGAACCATGTGGAATTTGCAGGAAGTGGCACATCTTAAACCTGGGTTAAAAGCGCAAGAACCACCGGCAGAGCCTAGGGTTTAGCAGCTTCCCCGCAGGAGCTTTCTGTGAATGTAGGAGTACGAGGCAACGAGGAGCATGTTAGTCCATGAATTTCTAGACATTTCCCCATGCATTTGTTACTCTTCAGTTACACTTAAATTTGCCAGAAAAGCCTGCAGGGACAGCTTAGTGCCAGCAAGAAAAAGAGTTTAACCAATAACTGATCAGAAACAAACACAGAGTCCAAAGACGAAGCATTTTTTACTTTTCCTGTGTGAACCACTTTGCAGTCCTTGCAGAGTCTGGCTTGGAAGGGGGAACGAGGAGCAGGAATCCCAGCCTTCTACTGCTGTGGTCTCCGTCCCCTCCTTCCTTTTCCACTACCTCCTCTTTTGTTTTCTCCTTCCTGTCTGTCTTTTTCACTCTCTCTTCTCTCTTCTTCCTCTCCTTGCCTGAGGAAGCTTTTTGATCTTTCAGATTTTTTAGGGTGGAGCATCTGCAAAAGAAGCAAACTATTCTCTTGATGTATATATATGTGTATGTACATATATACATATAGAGCATACATATTTATATATACTTTTATAAGAGTATATACATATACTCTTCCAGAAAATCCTTCTTGTAGCATTAGTTTGAGGTATTATTATGCTAATAAAATATTCTGTCTCCTCACTGGATAACTGAAGAACCCTCAGGTGATGAGGAAGGGAAGGAAAATATCTGAATGAGAAAAAAAGAAACGCTTATTCTACACATACAGAGTTTACAGAGATGTCTGTTTTTCTTTGAGGGTTTAACAAAATTAAAATCATGTTGTGTAGTATTATATAGCTGCTTTTTGGGGTGTTTAATAATATGTCACAAATGTTTCCCAATGCCACTATCTACAATATGGCTTTTTTCCAGTACTTTGCAGAAGCATAGTTTACATACAGTAAAATGCACAAATCTTTAGCATACAGCTCAATGACTTTTGACATGTGTATATATACTCATGTGACCACAGCCCATATCAAGATATAAAACATTTGTATTGCCCCAGAAAATTTCCTCATACCGCTTTCTGGTTAATCCACCCGCTGCCCCCTACTCCCAACTTAAATATTCTATTGGCTTTTATCACCGTGGATGAATTTTGCCTGTTCTTCTATCTCACTTAAATGGAAATATGTAGTGAACATTCTTTTGTTCACACTCTTTCTCCCTTCTTTTGCTCAACACAGTGTTTTTGAGATTCATCTTGTTATTGAATATATTCAGAGTTCATTTAAAAAAAAATGATGAGTTGTATGAATATTCCACAAATTTATCATTGATCTTTCTTTTTTTTTTTTTTTTTTCCTTTTTTGTCTTTTTTCGTGTCCGGCAGCAGACCGCAACCCTCAGTGTTGCGCCCGCACCAGACCGGGACCGGCAATGGGATCGCAAACCTCGGCGCTGCGCTCACACCTCGCTCAGCCAGTGAGCGGGAACCGGTCTGTATGTGGGATNGGAGCGCCGCCACGCTCCCAAGCGGCGCACTGTAGCAGTGCGCCACCGGGCCGGCCCTATCATTGATCTTTCTATTGATAAATATTTGCATTGTTTCCAGTTCTGGGCAATTATGAATAGGGGGCTATGAATATTTTCCTGCAAATCTTTTTGTGAACATATGTACTCACATATACGATACTCTTGCATATATATTTAGGAGTACAATTTCCGGGTCATAGCAATTGCTGGGTGGGTGTATGCTTAACTTTATTATATTAGACACTGCCAAACATTTTTCGAAAGTGGTTGTGCAATTTATGCTCCCATGGGTATGAGAGTTTCCATATTTTTCCACATTCTCACCAATATCATATTGTCTTTTTAATTTTAGCCATTTGGTGGGCATTCTTTTGTTATGGTTTTACATTTCCATTTCTCTAACAACCAATAAACTTGAGCATCTTTTCATATGCTTACTGGTCATTCAAATGTCTTCTTTCATAAGGTGTTTTTTCAAGTCTTTTGCCCATTTTAAAAATAGGAGCATTTGTCTTTTATTATCATATTTGTAGCAGTTATTTATATATTCTGGATACAGGTACTTTGTCAGATACATGTATTGTAAATATTTTCTCCTAGTCTGTGGTTTGTCTTTTTACTTTCTTAACAACATCTTTGAATAAACAGAAGTTTTAGTTTTGATAAAGTCCCACTTATCAAGTTTTTATTTATGGTATTTCCTTTTATAGCCTAAGATATCTTTGAACACCCCAAGTTAAAAAAGATATATTTCTATGTTTTCTTCAAGAAGTTTTATAGTTTAGCTTTCACATATAGGTCTATAATTAATCTTGAATTAATATTTGTTCTTGGAGTGAGACAGAGACCAAGATTTATTTTTTTACATGTGTATATTCAGTCATTCCAGTGCCATTCATTGAAAAGACTTTCCTTTCTTCCTTGATTTTTACTAGTACCTTTATTGAAAAANTTTTCATATGCTTACTGGTCATTCAAATGTCTTCTTTCATAAGGTGTTTTTTCAAGTCTTTCGCCCATTTTAAAAATAGGAGCATTTGTCTTTTATTTTCATATTTGTAGCAGTTATTTATATATTCTGGATACAAGTCCTTTGTCAGATACATGTATTGTAAATATTTTCTCCTAGTCTGTGGTTTGTCTTTTTACTTTCTTAACAACATCTTTGAATAAACAGAAGTTTTAGTTTTGATAAAGTCCCACTTATCAAGTTTTTATTTATGGCTATTTCCTTTTATAGCCTAAGATATCTTTGAACACCCCAAGTTAAAAAAGATATTTTTCTATGTTTTCTTCAAGAAGTTTTATAGTTTAGCTTTCACATATAGGTCTATAATTAATCTTGAATTAATATTTGTTCTTGATGTGAGACAGAGACCAAGATTTATTTTTTTACATGTGTATATTCAGTCGTTCCAGCGCCATTCATTGAAAAGACTTTCCTTTCTTCCTTGATTTTTACTAGTACCTTTATTGAAAAACAAGTGATCAGATATATGTTGATCTATTCCTGGACTCCCTATTCATTCCTGTTGATTTATTTTTCTACTTATAATTAACCTTTATCTTAATTACTGTAGCTTTATACAAGTCTTGAAATACAATAATACAAGTCCTCCAACTTTGTTTTTCTTAAGACTATCTTGGCTATTCTTGGTTTTTCCATTTCCATACATATTTTAGAATCACCTTGTTAATGTTTACAAAAAAAAGCCTTTTGAGATTTTGGTTGGAAGTTTATTAGCTCTATAGATCAATTTGGGGAGAGTTTACATCTTAACAATATTAAGTTTTCAAGTACATTAACATGATATGTCTTTTTTTTTAAAGGTCTTTAATTTCTCTTAGCAATGTTTTGTAGTTTTCAGTGAAGAGATCCTCATGTATTTTGTTAATTTATTCTAGGTATTTGTGATTTTCTTTTTAGGTTATCAGTGTTTCTGTACTGTTCCAGCTAGTACAATGGTCTTTCATTACCTTTTACATCCTAAGCATAAGCAGAACCCAACTACAATATGGTTTTAATGCCCGTCTTATGGGCTGAGCTCGTGGCGCACTTGGGAGAGTGCGGCGCTGGGAGCGCAGCAGCGCTCCCGCCGCGGGTTCGGATCCTATATAGGGATGGCCGGTGTGTTCACAGTGCTCACTGGCTGAGCGCAGTGCGGCCGGTCTCAAAAAGGACAACAACAACAACAACAAAATACCCGTCTTATAATTCATTTTAGGTGCATTTTGTAATTTACCCACAGAGTTTTTGCTATTGAAGATTTAGATTATTTAAAGATTTAGGTTATCCTACTCACTTATAAAGCTGAGTTGAGCATTTAAACAAAATATATTGAGTCAGATACTGCTCTTAGCACTTTATTTGTATTAACTTATTTAATCCTCACAAAAGCCATTTTGTTCATCTGTGATTCTTTCCTCAGGATTCATCTGTAGATGTGGAATTGATAAGGGTGTATGTGTTTGCAAAGCCCCTGCAAGCAATGTGTACTTCATGCCAGGTCATTTCAGCACAGCCGGGCTAACAATGCTGTACAGTCTGCACCATGGCGTTTAGTATATAAGGGCAAAATCCCAGCCCCTAAGAAGCACCACAATAAATATCTACCGGGTGAATGTTTAGATGACCTATAGAGGGGAAAGGTCAGCTCAATTGGTGTGAACTTTCCTGGATTTAAGCCAGCTCTGTGCTTGTCCACCTGTATTCATGCTCTTCAAGGAAAAGACACAATCATCAAGAGAATACACATTAGTTAACTCCTCACACCTTTAAGTTAATTAACCTTTATTGTTAGAGACTCATTAACTTCCATCATTAGAGAGATGGGTTTGGCCATCATTATACAATTCATGCTGCTGTTTCCTCTTATCTGTCTCAGACTTCATCACTCATATCCAAACTGGTTTCAAAACTCTGGATCACATTTTATCCCTCCTCAAGAAGCCAGGCGCATTGCCTATATCCATATTGACAGCATGCAGCACAAGGCACACTAGACTTCTAAAAATCTCCTCATTATGACCTCATAGTGTTACTATGGTGAGCCCATGGCTACTGACAGTGTCCCAGAACCTATGGCCAGAACAGTGGTACAGACCCAGAGGGGGGCAACAAGGTATTGGAGTCAACTCTCCATGGGTCTTTCAAGTTTCTGCAGATCTTGTGAGCAGAGGCACTGAGAGCTTGTTTCCAACTATATTTCTGAGGATGTTTGTATAACAAATAGACCTGTGACATAGTGATAGTGTTTCCTTCTGGGACACAGGGCAGATTTGTTGGTTGACCAGTAATATCTCTCTCCAGAGCAAAGGTTACATCCCCTTTAAAAGACTGTGGTTTCCAAAGCTTAAGAGATCTTCTCCTGTATCGCAGCCCACTGTGTGGGCAGGAGTTACCTGGCTCTCTTCAAATTGCCCTGTTAGAACTGCGGGTCAGGGACTGGCGCCAATAATAATATCCTGGCTACTGCTATTGCTGAATAATAAGTTTTCCTTTGTCTCCAACCCAGGAGACTCACATCTTCTGGCAGCATCCATGAATTGTGTTAGGTTAACTTGTTAGATTTCAGGTAGGGTAAGATCTAAGACCCATCAAGTTCTTAATGAAGGTGTGACTCCAGAGATGAGGTTTAGGCTGAATCCAGGGTTGCTAGGGAAGGTCAAAACTCTGAGGCAACATACAGGACTGAGTAATTTCCTGCCATTTGTATGACCAACTCAGGGATAGGTCTCAGCCTCAAACTGGGGGCCACTGCTGAGTCCTCCTGTGGGTATTGAGGGAAGCATAAAAGGGAGGTAGGGGTTTTGAGACAGGAGGTAAGACTCAACTCAGTCAATCCTTGTTGCTGATTGTTAAAAACAAAACAGTAGAGTGGGGGAAACATGGTGATTGAATGTCATGGACAAATTCTGGTTCTACTCTTTCATTCATCCAAATGTTCATTGCATGTTCATCATGTGAAAGTCAGTAAGGACAGCTGAACTCCCTCCCCCAGGGTTGTAGCGAGGCTCACATGAGATGGTGTATGAGAAAGCTCTAAAGCAGGAAGTAAAAAAGTAAGAATGTTATTCTTGTACCCTGCTTGGTGCATTGTTAATGNGTGTGACTCCAGAGATGAGGTTTAGGCTGAATCCAGGGTTGCTAGGGAAGGTCAAAACTCTGAGGCAACATACAGGACTGAGTAATTTCCTGCCATTTGTATGACCAACTCAGGGATAGGTCTCAGCCTCAAACTGGGGGCCACTGCTGAGTCCTCCTGTGGGTATTGAGGGAAGCATAAAAGGGAGGTAGGGGTTTTGAGACAGGAGGTAAGACTCAACTCAGTCAATCCTTGTTGCTGATTGTTAAAAACAAAACAGTAGAGTGGGGGAAACATGGTGATTGAATGTCATGGACAAATTCTAGTTCTACTCTTTCATTCATCCAAATGTTCATTGCATGTTCATCATGTGAAAGTCAGTAAGGACAGCTGAACTCCCTCCCCCAGGATTGTAGTGAGGCTCACATGAGATGGTGTATGAGAAAGCTCTAAAGCAGGAGGTAAAAAAGTAAGAATGTTATTCTTGTACCCTGCCTGGTGCATTGTTAATTGAAATAAGTAAATGTCGAACTAGGTTGATGTAGTGGATTGAAATATATCCTCCCCAAACTCACTGAAGCTTGAATTGTGCCCAAGTTTTGTATTAGAAACTTAGCCCCCACTGTGACTGTTAGGACGGCGGGAAATCCTACTATGGTAATTGATAGGTGGGGCCTTGAAGAGGTAATTAGACTGTAGGGTCATGCGGTAGTGAATGGATTAAAAATGGTGGTCAGGGATGTGGTTCTGAGGGTTTTAAAAGAAGAGAGAGTCTGTCTCTCTTGCTCTCTCTGCTTCTACCACCTTGCAATGTGAGACCCCTGGGTAGCTGTCTCCACCACCAGATGGACTTTGGACTTCTCAGCCTCAGAAACTGTAAAAAACAAATTTTGTTTTTCTTTGTAAATCACCCAGTTTCAAGTATTTTGTTATAAGCAACAGAAACAGACTAATACAGCTGAGTGTAATTTGTGGAACACTTATTGTTCTAAACACTTTACATTCATTATATCATTTAATCTCATAACAAGCTCATGAAGAAAGTAATATTATTACCCCTATGTTAGGAATGAGGGAAATAAACATATGGGGCTCTAAATACAAAGAGACGATATAGCTCAGTAACTAGAAAATGAGGCGGACCAAGGAACGAATGCGAGGTGACTTTCCCTACTCCCACTGCCTTGCTTTTGGACACCCCCTTCCCAGCTTCCCCTTCCTCACTCCTTCCAAGATGAAGCATCAGGAAAGAGGTCAGTAACTTGAACAGCCACTTTTGAAAGAGGCCCTTGCTGGCTCTGTGCGAGATGGCTACCCACCATTGAAGCACTGACTAGGAACTCTGAGCTTTCCTCATCTGCTCACCTGTCTCTCCCTCACCCTGTGAGTGTCAAGAGGCCAGGATAGCATCTCCATAAATGAATGTTCAATGAAGGCAGGAGGGATTTCAGGGTGAGACTGGGAGGGAGGAAAAGAGTGGTCAAACAAGAACAGGATCTTGCTTCAAAAGCAGGTAAGAAAAAGTCATGCAGTGGAAAAGGGGGTTCTGTTACTAGTCCTGGTACCCCCCAGGATTCATAGACCAGGCTTACGTGAATACAAGAAGCAAACATCTGCTTCTAAACTCCCCCTCCTGAAAATAAAGCAAAAAAAAAAAAAAGTCAGGGGTAGGCAGTGAGGAAAGGAGACTCCTCTTCTTTTCATAACTTTCTGGAAGGGAAGGAAAGAACTTGGCCTGTTACCAGGGGATGCAAGTCCTGTTGTAGGCAGAGCCCATTTGGAGCATGGCATTCAGTTGTGGACGACATAGATGACAGAGATAAATTGGGACAAGATCATATGGGAGTGGAAAGGAGGGTGAAGGGTCCCTCACCTCCATCATGTGAGGAACTGTTGACAGATCTGAGGAGACAGAGTGAATATGACCTTAAGAAGACCTATCTTGAGGAAGTGTGAGAAGATCAGGTTTGTTTATTAATACGAGTTCAATGTTTGAGCTCTCCAAAGCTCATGTGTGAGATTGATTCCCAGTGTGGCAATGTGGAAAGGTGGGGCCTTTAGGAGGTCAGGGGATCAGGAGGGCCCTGCTTCATGAATGGATTAATTCATTAATGGGCTAATGGATTAATGGGTTATCATGTGTGTGCAGTGCTGGCTTTCTAAAAAGAGCACTTGGAAACACTCGCCATTCTTGCCGTGAGCTTGCCTGCATCATTACGGGACTCTGTAGAGAGTTTGCACCAAGAAGAAGTCACTCACCAGATGTGACCCCTGGACCTTGGACTTAGCCTCCAAACTGAACAGTAAACTGTTCAGAATAAAACTGAAACAAAATAAATTTTGTTTTTTTATAAATTACCCAGTTTTAGGTATTCTGCTGTAAGCAACAGAAAATGGACTAATACAGAAAATTGGTACTGAGAAAGGGGTGTTGCTTATAACAAATACCTGAAAATGTGGAAGTGGCTTTGGAACTGGGTGATGGGCAGAGGCTGGAAGAGTTTAGAGGAACAGGATAGAAAGGGCCTAGATTCTGGTGAGGGCTTGGAAGATGGGAAGACCAGAGTCTCTAAGTCTGGAACCTCCTAGAGATTGGTTAAGTGGACCAGAATGTTGAAAAAATATGGATAGTGGAGGCCATTCTGAGGAGGTCTTAGATGAAACTGAGGAGGAGCTTAGTGGAAATTGGAACAAAAGTCAATCTTGTTATTAACTGGCAAAGAGCATGGCTGGATTGTGTGTATGCCCTAGGGCTTTACAGAATGTGAAACTTAAGAGTGATGAACTAGGATATTTGGCAGAAGAAATTTCTGAGCAGCAA